>NW_021318640.1:428255-631626 GCF_001605985.2 Dendrobium catenatum
AATTATTAATTATAAACATTTAATTCAAATGCGAAAATTATTTGAGATAATTTGTTGAAAAAATAAGTAAAGCACTTTACTAATATTGCAAAAAAAAAAAAAAAAAAAAAAAAACTTCTTAGAAGAGTTTTTTTTTTTTTTTATTTAAAAAACAAAGCAAATTTTATAAATTTGGATAGGATAACAGAATGAAAGTTTGGTTGAATCACTTAATTTTTTTTTTTAAACTTAGTGTCTCTGTGTAATGAAGATGTCATGTTAGCTATTTGACACATCCTCACTCTTTAGAGAATGTCACGGTTACTTTTATATTTTGGTGGCTAGTGGCAAGTTATAACTAAATTCACACCAACCTATGTCAGCGGTAGGAATAGGCCAATCATCACAGAGGACATTTTACCGTTGGCCTAACTAAAACTACAAATTATTCGTGCGCTACAGTACAATTCATCGACACAGATAGTAAATCTTGTATGTCGAATTCATAATAACGGCAAATATGATGCCACCCATGTGATCGATGATGAGGTTTGAGAATATATGTTGTTGGAGGCTAGAATGCGCATTGTTACTGTATATGCGAGCGTTCAAATCGAATTAAAAAAAAAAAAAGGGGGGGGGGACAAGAAGAAGTGATCTTCATATTCTGTTATTGGAAGTATTGACAGCAATCAATGGCATTTTATTGGTAAAACTAAGAATTGGCAGTTGAAACTTGATCATGCACATGAGGCTAGCTTATCAGAATTTGGCAAAAAAAAATCTTCTTTGTAAATATTAGAAAGACCCATTGGGATTTTGAAGACAACGAATGTACTCCAATACTAAGAGAACAAAACCCACTCATGATAAGAAAATACTTGAACATTTTCATATAATTTGTGCAATACTTAAATGTTCAATCAAAATTGGAAAGAGAATAATCTGAAGAAAAATTGCGGAGAAGCTATTGCTATAACATAATCATAGTCTCCATAATCATCTGATTGAAGAATTTAAAAAAAAATGCTAAAAGAATTAAAGGTTGTCGTTTCATGTCGTTCAAGTGCATATTTCTATCCACCGCCGGCCTCGGTCCACTCGACTGTGTGCGAACAAGCTTGAAATTCAAATGAATGCTAGCTATGGAAGGGCAAGTTCAAATTGAGTGTCAGTTGGGCTATGCTCTTCAACTTTAATGATGTCAGTAACAGATTCATAGATATAAAAGTTCCAAATCAATTTCACCTATTTCCAATTCAATCAAGACGTCATTGGAAGCATATAATAGAGAACAAATTGACCTCTTAGCTGCAGTTTATATGAAAATCATCATGCAATACTTAGCATGAAAAGCAGAAAACGGATCTTATAATCCATACAAAATATTTGCACACAAGTCAACAGATTATTCAAGAAATAATTATGATATTTGATCAACAAATATTTCATATTCAGATATTAGTTTTCAAGCACCAATTCAAATGGAATACAATTAAATTTAACTGAATGGTGGTTATATATATATATATTCCGTAGGGGAGATGGATGACAGTTAGCTTTATTGATCTTAGTGGAAAAGAATAAATATTTCTCTCTGTTCAAGATAATGCCGGAGGATGCAATTCAGCTTTGAAGGATAAGCGGTTCCAGTAAGTTGGGAAGGATATAATGGCCAAGCAAAGCACGTCGCCACGTTCTTCAGCACAACATAAGGCAACTGTCCGTATAAAAGAAAAGAAAAAAGGATGAACGAGGGGACGCTCTCAGATGCTCGTTTTGCCGTGAAGATTTGGTCTCTCCGAAGCTCTCGTCTTTGCTCGACGATCTTCTGCCCTCGGCTCTCGGCAAATCAAAACAGCAAATTAGCCTTGTCAATTGCACCCCTACTGCCGGTCTTCCACTCACAAGCAACCTGTCCGTCTGCTCTTCTCCAAGAGACAAACATCCGTCCGTCGCCGGCGACCTCGACTCAAGCAAGAACCGTATCTCCGGTTCTCTCCCCTCACCTCCGAGCAGTTCTTTCAAACCCACACTCAAGTTCTGCACTACGCAAGGAGTCCGAGCCAATCAACACTACAGTGTTCGTTTCTTTAAACAGTGAGGAAGGAGGATTTTTAATTATTATTATTAGTGAAATACTATTAATAATAATTAAAGAGAATTATTATACTACATTGAATAATAATAATAATAATAATAATAAATAGAGGGAGAGATCATATGCTCGCAATCTTCAATCATAAGGCTACAACCAGCAAATCAAAGCTTCAGAAGATCAAATCTCTTCACCGTTGATTTGCTCCGATCGAGTCGAGCCACTCCTTATCTCCAGGCGCTGGGGAGGGGACGCCGAAAGGCTGCCGAAATTTCCTCAAAAACCCAAAACTTAGTCAAATTTTTTAAATGCAATTTTTGACAATCTCCGGCAACCAATCATCGTAAAGCAAAGCTTCTGAAGACCAAATCTCATCGCCGTTGATTCGCTCCGGTCGAGTTGAGCCACTCCTTACCTCCTGGCTCCGGGGAGGGGAGGCCGGGAGGCTGCCGAAATTTACACGAATGTTCTGGACTTAGCCAAAATTTTGAAAAATCCAATAGAGCACCAACAACCAATCATCATCAATTGGAGCTTTTGAAGACCCAATCTCCTCGCCGTCGATTTATTTCGGCCGAGTCGAGCCACTCTTTACCTCCCGGCGTCAGGGAGGGGACGCCGATAGGCTGCCGAAATTCCATCAGAAAATTATGGGACTTGCAAATTTAGAGTTCCGATCAACCTATTCTTAATTGATTAAAATTCTCAATCTAAACTCTAACTTAATTGATTTAATTGTTTCTTCAAAAAAAAAATAATTGATTTAATTGATTAATGAATAAATCAACTAATTAATGCATTAGTGCATGCTGCAAGTGTTTCTTCTCTAATGACCACAATAGAGGTTATGGTTGTGGAGCCACCAAAAGATGAGAAAGAAACTGCTTCCTCTATGAGTGGTGGTGACATGAGTGGACTTGATTACTAATATTCACTATCCTTGCAGCAGTTTCACATTAAACTCCACAATATGCATTGGATAAAAGGAACTCTCATTACTTCTCCAAAATTATCCTAATTTTGGCTAGTCTCAAGATATCAATTTTGTTCTGAGGCCAACTATTTATTCATCTGAATTGTTGGGTTCCTTCTGTGGAGACCAAGTATAACTATGAATATCATCTTTAGTTGTGATTATGCTAAAATATTGAATGCACCATTAAAAAAAGTTTTTTTTTTCATTTAAAAAAAGTTTTTTTTTTCATTTTAAAAAAAAGATTTTTTTTTCATTTAAAAAAAAAAGATTTTTTTTTTTCATTAAAAAAAAAAAAAAAAAAAAAAAATGACTCTAATATCATCATTGAGGGAGTAAAGTGTCTAAAGCTATATCCTAGCTAACTTGAATCCTATAGGTTACTTCTAAGAGGAGTAGTAAATCCTATCGGCAAATTCTTTCACTTAATATATATATTTATTAAGTCAAGCAATAAATTCCTAAAACACTATATTGGCTACTTTCAGGGAAAGTCGTAAGTCCAGTCTTTAGGGGTAATAGCTAGGAAACAACCTAACTCTAGACCCCTTAATTGGGCATCTTAGCGTATAGGACTAAGTTGTAAGACCCGTCATTTGGGCTACTTCTAAGTGAAGCAGTAAGACCCGCGCATTAGGGAACTTCTAAATGAACGACCTTAAAACCAAAACTCAAATTCCATTGGACATCTTAGCTTATAGAACTAAGTTGTAAGACCCGGCATTTGGGCTACTTCTAAGCGAAGCAGTAAGACCCGCTTGTTAGGGAACTTCTAAACGAACGACCATAAATCCAAAATTCAAATCCCTACGGGCATTTTAGTCTATCGGACTAAGTTGTAAGACCCGCCATATGGGCTACTTCTAAGCGCAGCAGTAAGACCCGCATGTTAGGAAACTTCTAAGTGAACTAACCTAAACTTAAAACTAAAATTTAACTGGCAACTCCTAATTGGAGCCGTAAGCCCCAAAATTAAACAAATTAATAGACAACTTCTAAGGAAGCCATAAGTCCCTACCCAAATCAAATCACATGGGCAACTCTTAATTGGAGCCGTAAGCCCCAAACTAAATAAATTAGTGGGCAACTTCTAAGGAAGCCTAAATCCCTACCAAATCAAATCATACGGGCAACTCCTAATTAGAGCCGTAAGCCCCAAACTAAATAAATTAATGGACAACTTCTAAGGAAGTCATAAGCCCCAACTCAAATTAAACTAAATTAAAATTCACACATCTCCACTTTAGTCTATTCGGGATCCCTGAGAGGAGCCAACCCATGGCTGCTAATCAGATTCCCTGGACACTACAATCAATGGTTGTTAGTGTTGGTAGATTGAACCCACGGTATGCCCGGGATGACAGAACCATGGGATCTTGATCGGGTGTACCTTCATCCCCACATAACTAAATTTAAATATCTATTGCACATTCTCACACTTCTTGTATAAAGCTAAGTGTATTTCATCCTTAATCGAGAGTGCTCTTCTAATTTGTTATGAGGGTTAATTAACTATGAGGGCTTGCGCTCATAGGAAGTAGAACCCAGATCTAAATAAACCCTGACACTACTCTCAGGGAAAATCTGGTTAAATATTAAACTCAATCTACCTCCAGGAAAATTAAAGAGAACCCTAAGTTCATGAGAGCGAGGTTCGCATCCTCTTATTTAATTTAAAAGATAATTTTTCTAGAGCGAACAGCGAGGCTGAAGAAGTTCTCCTGAGAGAGCCTACCATAACAAGTACAACAACCTTATGTTGTTGGCCCATCAACTCAAGTATAACAGTAAATTATCACATAACGTCGAAGTTTCATTTCTTTGTTAGTGGTCTTTGACAAATAACAACATGTTGTCAAACTATGTCATTATTTCATAAGCCGACTCCAATATCCATTCCTCAACTTGTTATCAGAGCATAATTTTTAACTGCAATGACTGCTGACTTTTGTGTACACCTAAGCTTATGCAAGCGCCCAACTTTTTGAAACAAGATGCTTAGCTATGTGCCGATGTTAGTGAACGATGAGTTGATCGCATATCGCTATATGAGTACAATGAAGATTCTCATTCTTTTAGGCCATACGTGCAAGTGGCTTCACGAGAACAACCGCACCATCTTGAACCTAGGCAAGGAAATGAAGACGATTTGAATGAATACCAAATAATGGATAGTGGCAGTAGTGATTCATCTAGCAATGGACTTGAATTAGACATTCCTAACCCTTCAATTGAAGATAATGATATGGAGATACCCAGGCATGAGTGCATTTGAGAACATGCTAAGGAAAATCACGAAGGCTTGTAAGAAATGTTTGCAAGTAATGAATTCATAGAGAATGTTAATACAACACAAGAATGGGACCAAAATGCAAAAGTATGATGCTCCAGTAGTGGAGAACGCATTAACATTAACTGAATCTACGCATTCCACTAACTTCATGAAGGGTTGATTCTCCATACGAAGGAAGCCTTACAATGTGCAGTAAATGTATGCTCTATTGTCAATAATGTTCAGTATATCAAATGTAGCTCTAATAAGACAACCCACAAAATCATATGTGCTCATCATGACAACCCAAAGAGGTCTTGTGTGTGGCGCCTACATGCAGCACGAAGTAAGAGAGTAGGGGGACGAAGAATATCTAATTATGGCCCACAACACACATGTACACATGCTATAATGATGGACGGTCATCGCAATTGTAAATTCAAATTTGCATGCACATACATTACTCAAATTGTGCGTTAGCAGTTGGACATATAGCCAAGGGAGATAATTGCCCAAATAGAGTCAAAATTTGACATAAAACTTTCGCATGTCAAGGCATGGGATGCACGTCGAAAGGCGATGCAAGCCATATTCTGTACATATGAAAAATCTTATCGCTCCCTTTATCGCTTCATCGAGGCAACCCACATTGATATCCCAAGTAGTGTATACAACATTTAATTGGTTGGTAACTCCCAGTTTAAGAGCATTTTTTGGGCCTTTGGTGCATCTACCGTTGGATGGCAATATTGTTGGCTTGTTCTTAGCTTGGATGGAACT
Source organism: Dendrobium catenatum (assembly GCF_001605985.2). Lineage (NCBI taxonomy): Eukaryota > Viridiplantae > Streptophyta > Magnoliopsida > Asparagales > Orchidaceae > Dendrobium > Dendrobium catenatum. The sequence continues at coordinate 434,358 of NW_021318640.1, forward strand.
TTCTTGTTGGGGAAGTATCGTGGTACCCTTCTGCCTGCTATTGGGTTGGATGGTAATGGTGGTCTATTCCCACTAGCATTTGCAATTGTTAAAGTGGCGACTAAAGAATCGTGGACTTGGTTCTTATGAATGCTTCACGTTCTTCACCTAATTGTTAGAGAACGGTCATTCCTATGCATAAATATTGGATAAGTATCTCAGGCTTGTTAAGGGATGTCGTGAAGTATTTCCAAGTGCCGCACACAGACACTGTTTTCGTCACCTGCACAAGAACTTCAAGAAGGATGCACGACGTCTAGGAGTTCAAGATAGCAAGGGACTAGCCGCAAAGATGTACAATGCTGGAAACATAGATGATACAAATTACTTTAATTGCATGATGAATGATATAAAGATGACAAAGCAAGAGGCTTTTGATTGGCTAGTTCAGTGTGATGCGGTAAAGTGGACTTTACTTTTTGATGAAGGACATAAATACAGTGTTATGAAAACAAACACCTCAGAATGCTTCAATGGAGTTCTTAAACGTGCTCATAGTCTCCCAATACAAGGCTTAATAACAATCATTTATTATAATCTAGCTGCACTATTCAACAAGCAATCCGCTGAGACGTTGAATTTGATAAATCAAGCTAAGTCAAACTTTGTTCCACGCACTAAGATCCTTAATTGTAAATTGTGCAATCGGTAGAATAATTCACCCAGTGCAGAGAAATTATTATGCGCGAAATCCGGATACGTCCGGACACTAATAAAAATATGACACGTGTACTTGTACACGCTGTGTACAACTGTAAACATTATGTACAAATTACAAAATTATATACATAACACGTACAAACATATACATAATATACACACTATGTACACAATTGTATACAGTGTACAAATTTATACAAACTGTATACAAAGAGATGTGTCACGTTTTTATTGAAATCCGGATGTAACTCTACGTCCAGACTCCGCATGTAATAATTTCTCCCCACGGCAGAGTAAAATCAAGTTATCTCTCAAGTTCAATTAGAGAATTCCTTGAATCTCTTGAAGGTTGACAATATCTCCATCTCATATATTGCAATTATAGTGTTTCCATGCGTTACCAATAAAAGTATTGGCATTAAAACCACGCTAGCATCTAAAAAACTTCACCTGTAGAAGCAACAACAACAACAAAAGTACTAAAAGGCTCAAAAGTGTCTCAAATTTGGTGGAGAACAACATCTTTAAAAGGCAGGCCGCTAATAATGTTAACAGGAAAAACATGTATAATCAAACTCCTAGCTAACTACAAATAGACTAAATTTTTATGGCTTTAGTAGGTAAAGACAAATAACTAAAGAATTGGCAAACAAAATAATAATAATAATAATAACACACACATGAAAATATTTCAAACACTACAAAGAACCTGCGTGGCAATCACATAACTTTCATCATGTATGACACTACTCATTTGGAACCCAACATTTATTTCATACAAATGCTAAATACGAGGAAATAAAATAATAGAATGCATGTTTGTGGAATGTAGTAACCACTAGATGTCTGTTAGGCCGGCCGCCCAAGCCCAACCTGAATCGGTCCCTCCTGGACCGATTCTTTGCTACAGGAGGCGCGCCACTAGGGGGGCGGAAATGGGAAGGGAGGCAGGCCCATATGGGTGGGGCCCAAGCATTAATGCAAGCATTGATGGGAGCTTGGGTTTAGGGGGGAAAATTCAAATGTGAAGGGTTGTTTAGGGATTAGGCATTAAATAATTGTATTGTGCTTTAAGTATTCTCCTTTTGGCTAGGGTTAGGAGGATCTTGAATTTGAACTGAAATTTGGTATCTCTTGTGTTTGCTTTTGGGTCTCTAAGTTTGGGCTAGAGATTTGGAGAGTGGAATCTTCCTCTTGAATTGAAAATTCATTGTATCTAATCATTTCTTTTCAACTTGTAGTGAATATCAAGTGCTGTTTTGTGGATTTTCCTGCAGTTTTTCATCAAAAGCTGCTCAATATTGTTGTTTTTCTCTGATTTCCTACAAGTTTTTTTTATTTTGGTGGCTATTTTTTAACAATGTCCAAGTGCTAAATAATGAAAAAGAGGTAGATTGAGGTCAAAATTTTTCCATTTGCATTTACGTTTCCAAATTTTGTTTTAGATCAAGTTATAATTTAAAAAATTTGATTTTAATTTCAGATTCAAATCCACATGTGAAACTATATGATATACCATGCATGATTATAATTAAATGTTTTGCGTTTATGTTAAAACTTCATTAGAAAGAGCAATGCCATCCTCATGATATTCTTTAAAATTTCATCGTCATGATTTAAAAAATCATTAAAATCTGGCATAGTTTTGAGAGGGTGTAAGCGTGGACTAAACTGTGGGATAGACAATGGTTTATTTGAAAGACCTAGATGAATTTTCTTCATGTTGACAGGCTGATTGCATTGCTTCTAAAGGAAAGATGTAGTCACCTTTGCACTTCCAAAGCATTATGATGAGCTTCATGTATAATCCTTGGTTTAAAGAGCTATACAGTCTTACTTTTAAGATGAGGAACACTCATAAACCAATATGTTATTAGCCATGTTTCTTCATACATATCAGGCTCAAGAATTAAGTTTTTCAAACTAATAATATCATTACCAGTTTGATTTTACTACACAAGATTTAACACCTAAACTATTCAAAACATAAATTTGGTTGGCAAGTACTTTTCTCTTTGTTTAACTTTCACGACAGCCCAATTTCTAATGAGATGATCAACAATATTGTCTATGTGACACTTGAATCCAAACCAAAACCTCTTAACGTCACCTATTAATTTAAGTTGACATATACGATACATTTAATCACTCATGGAATATCAATTAAAATAGTCATAATTATCATATACTGAATTAAAAGAGAAAAAAGATACGGGTCATAACTACCACCAAAGATAGGGTCATCGACCTAAACATTTTATGTTGTTTAAAACTCATCATGACGTCAATCAAAATGAATCCCACAAACTCTTTCATGAGGCTTATTAAAATGTCAACAGTAATGATCATCACTATAATATAATTCTTCAGAAATATCTCGAATTATTATGATCAACATGATCTCTTGATCATGAAGATTCAAATTATTATATGATCCATAGTCTTTATAGTTTCTAATTTGCTCAAAGCCACGAATGATGGTCATCTGGACACATTTGATGGCTAGAGGAGGCCAAAGAGGTGTAATATGATTCTTACAAAAATATGCCTTAGAGGAGTATAATTGGGCAAGCCTTATATTACATTAACTAGATTAGGTGTCTAAAGAAGGTAAAGGCTCTTATAAGGTATATTTCATATGAGGTCATTAGGAAAGTAAGAAACATTATGAGAGGTTTCTTCACTATTTCTTATGCATAGATTTTCCTTAAGGATACCCCCTTCTAATATTCAATGAAGGCTGAGACCCAAAAAGTGATTGGATTCTTAGAGAGACCGCCTAATATGGCTAAACCAAATTGCTTTTAGCTCACACAACTAACTTTAGCATCATAGGCATCTCTAGAGAGTGAATACCCTAATGCTAGGCTGACCTATCTTTTGGTTGATTATGGCTGGGGTGTGATTTCAAGCAAAATGCATGTGTACAACAACATACAAAATATGACGAGTATCTAGCACAAAACGAAATTTTTTTAAAAAAAAATGACATAACAAAATTTCTCCATAAAAAATAACAAGTTATTTGGATTTTATATTAAGGGAATTCATTCATAAGATTGAACCACAAAGAAGAATTCACAACCATAAGAACCTACAGTTATAAAGATTATTTAAGAAGAAAACAATATGAAGTTGATGTTGTTGTTGTTGTTGTTGTAAGAAGAAAACAATAATCAGGATTAAGATTACTAAAGAACTTTTTTTGCGCATAAAAATAGGGTTTTCTTTTGCAGCAATGGAGAGGTTTCATTTATTCCATAGACAAGTAATAATCATCAAACTAAGAAAGTTGAGAAGCCCACCTTTAAATCTTCTTAAACTGAAAGAAATGATGAGGAGCTTCCGTTCATACATACTGAATGACATTTAGCTTGCATTCTTGGACTTAAATGTTCCAAATTTCTCAATTTTTTACTCCAAATGAAGAAGCCAATAAATTCTAGATGTACTTCAAAAAAAAACTGCACAAGAAGAGAGTTCCAGCTAGGTTTTAGGCCTACTGCTAAAAAGGCAAAGGAACAAAGAGCTATTTATATATTGATGCATGCAAAAGATACTAAAGCAATTATTTATAAGGGCTTTGCACAAGCTCAACCACAAAAAAATGGCATTCTAACCTCTGATTCATATATAATGGATGCATTCACTCCCTCTTTATTTATTAGTCAAGGATGGAGTTCAATTGTAATGGAAAAAATAAAACTTTGCTGAAAAGTTGACCATTGGTTAGATATGTCACCTTGTCATCCTTTTAAGTGCTTCTATGCTTTCTCAAAGCACTTCATCGCGCGAATAGGAATAAAGATGATAATCTAGGACTTCAACAGCTGGTGCTCAATAGATGCCCATAGATTCAATTACATACTCTTCAATCCAGAAGTGATGGTACCGCAGATCCATATGACAACTTCAACCAAAAGATTTCAATACCAGAAATATTACCAGTAATCTCCACACGAGCAAGAACCACATTGAAAATGATGAAACCTATTTGTATCTTTAAGGATGATCTCTCGTGCTGTAATTCTTGAAACGAGCTTTGCCGCAAGATGGCAATCCCCGCACATCCGAAGGTTCATTGTGATCCTGATTGGTGTACCAGGAGAACAATTGATAAGAGCAAAAACAATAGCAAGCTTCTCACTGTGCACCAAAAGGTGGCCCTCCTTGTCCTCTTCTTCCACATCATGGAGAGCAGTTTCAGTCTCAGCACTGTACCCAGCCTCCTTCAACCTTCTCATCAATACATCTAGCTCTGCATATATCTCTTTTGACTGGCTGTGGGACGTATCTCCTATATAAAAGGTGTGAATCTTATTCCCAAGTTCCACATTGCTTCGTCCTGGTAACTTTTTTATCCCCTTGCATACCATAACACCTCTCACCAAAGCAACATCCTTCCATCTTCCAGCTCTAGCATAAATGTTAGATAGTAACACATAGTAACCAGCTTGCTTTGGAACCAATCTGAACAAATGGTCAGCAGCAACCAAACCAATAGACATGTTAGAGTGAACTCGGCAAGCAGCCAAAAGAGCTCCCCATACCCTCTCATTAGGATCCATTGGCATCTTTCTAACAAGATCGTAAGCTTCATCCACTTGACCTGCACGCCCGAGAAGGTCAACCATGCAGGCATAATGCTCCATTCTTGGTACCAAGTTATAAAGGCTGGTCATGCAGTTAAAGTAGTATTTTCCTGCATCGAGAAGCCCTGAGTAGCTGCAGGCTGAAAGAACTGAAACATAAGCTATGTGATCAGGCACATAGCCCAACTCCTGCATTTGTTCAAATAGAACAATTGCTTCTCGGCCATGCCCGTGCATACCATAGGCTGAGATGATCGTTGTCCAGGACGCAACGTCTTTTCTTCTCATAGTACTAAAAACTTCTTGTGCCTCTTGCAGGCACCCACAAGTAGCATACATGTCCATTAGAGCATTCTCCAAAGTCAAATTTGGGCACATATTCTTTTTATTGATGAATTCATGAAGTTGCTTGCCTAGTGTCAGGTCCATCAGATCACGGCAAGCCGTAAGAACACTTGCAATTGTGGCCTCATCTGGTTCAGTTCCTACTTTCTTCATTTCCCCAAAAAGCTCCATGGCTTCAGCAGCCATAGAATTCTTAACATAAATTGCAATCATGGCATTCCAAGATATCAAATTTCTTCCTTTAATTTCCTCGAACATGCTCTTTACAAACTCAATGTCGTCAGGTTTTGAGTTCGACATGGCAAGTGAAATGCTTGCCATGGTACCGGCATCAACACTCGACCTCTTAAGTAGAACCATCTCCCTGCAGATCTGCAGTGCACGCTCATTCAGACCTCTCTGCGCGTGTCCAGAAATGATTGCATTCCAAGACACCACATCCCGCTTAGGCATTCCATCAAACACCTGTTGTGCATCAGCACAGCATCCGCACATCGCGTACAACGAAATGAGAGCGTTCCCAACAAACAAATTTGAGTCGAGACCAAGCTTTGTAGCAGCTCCATGAATCTGGACGCCACCACAGAGCTTTTCGGAGCAGGAGCACGCCTTCAGCACGCATGGATAGGTATAGTTGTCGGGTTTCACGCCATGGAATCGCTCCATCTCAGAGAAAAGCAGCAGAGCGTCCCCATAAAGCCCATGGCCAACGTAGCTACGTATCATAACGTTGAAGAATACCACGTTTCTCTCGGGACTTTCGTCGAACACGTGTCGAGCGCTGGTAGTGTCGCCGCAAGTCGCGTAAGCTCGCATTAACTTGACCGCGACGGAGGGATTGGAAGTGAGGTGGCGGCGGCCAACGACTTCGGCATGGAGGTTCTGGAGTGCGAAAAGGTTTCGGCATTCGTCCACAGATCGGAGCAAGGCTTCGTCCGAGATTTGTCGAGCATTGGTGATGCACCGAAAAAACACGTTGATGGAGAAGATCCAATTTGGGAATTTCATCAACTTCCCTGCAGTGATAGGTTTTTTGTCAGTTTAGAATGGAACATCTTTTTTTCTTTTTTTTAAATGACCATTCTTGCAATAAAATATGACATCTAAAACGTAAAATTAAAAAATTATTCTTTATGCCAGGAGAATATTTGTTTCAATATATTCACAATAAATTTATTTAGAAAAATATATTTAAAAGTTCATTTGAGAATCACTCTTATAATAGCTGATACATCGTCTGATACATCGTCAAAAAATTATCTTGATCGGACTCGAATCTCGATGCAAAATCAATTCGAAAATTTCAAAAATTAATTCCGGGAGCCTCCCAAGGAAGGGTCTCATTTGTAATCGACTACAAATACTAGTGGATTCATTCAAACTGGGCCTGGCCCCGTGGTTTTTCCCCCTTTCAGGGGTTTTCCACGTAAAAAAACTCTGGTGTCTCTTATGAATGCTACACCATCTCACTTATCTGCTTGTGTGCTGGATCTTCGTACAATGTTAAGACGTTAAACTAAATATTTCTCTACCGCCGCGAATATTCTAGCACATAACAAGAGCAATATAAGATTCATTCCTTAGTGATAATATAAATGTTAGAAAAAGATAATTACCCAAATAGTTCTCTTTCAAGCACAATTGTCAATTTTCAAATAATCTCTCTTTGACATCGAGTGATTCCTTAATCTTAAAACTTTTCTATGAAATCCTTCAAGTGAAAAAATGGTTATTGTTCATTATATTTTTGTTTTGTAAATTTGAATTCGGTCGTCGCCCCTTCTATCACCCCTTCTATCACCAGTAACTTATTATATAATAGAAAAAAAATGAATGGCGAATCTTGTGTTTACAAACAAATAAAATTTGAGCCTCATATTACCTCGTCAAACTCTAAGAAGGCAACGATCAATTCCTTGTAACTTTTATTTTAAAAGGTTAATGAGGAGCTTGTTGGTTGATTCTACTTTGTTGTTTATTTAAGGGTGATGTATAAACATGAATTTGAGCTTGAACTCATTGTTGGTGCAGAACTTGGCAAGCTTCATACTCAATAATTGTGGTTAGTTATTTGTATGTCTCATACTTAAATAACTAACATCATTATCAATATCTTTATCCCATAATCATCCACTATGCATATTAGATTTTAGAGGTGGCCCCTATAAGTTCAAGTAGTGACTTCCACCACATAACACTTTATCCCTTACAAGATTCAAAAGGTGGCTCCCATAATGTAGCACATTGTCTTGTATGACATTTAGCTCTCATCTTTCGACTGATGCATTGATCTGACACAATTTATAATAGTTCAAACTCTTAATTATTGAGATATTGTCAATTTTGATCTAAGGACCTCATGATTTTGTCATATAGGTGTAACTTTCAATGAGGTCACACATCCCAATATTTTTCCATGATGAGCACACTTAACTGTGAAATTTCTTAAATGAAATTTCAACCATTACACCAAAAGGCACTTTAATGTTTAAGAGCATGCTTCTTTTACTTATGGGCTATTTGATTGTCTAAAAAAAGAATTTAGTATAAAAGAAATACAGTGTAAAAGAAATACTTTGGAGTTATTTGGATAAATATAAAATATATGCATGAATTTACTTTTCCTTGCTTGGTTTGAAGTAAAAGTGAATACAATATGAAATGCAAGAAATTTGTAGCTAGGGTGACCGGTTGTGGTCGGAGGCAATGGTTGGTGGTGGTGGTCGGCGATGGTGCTTGGCGGCAATGGTGGCCAGTGGTGGTGATACCCAATGTGTGCGGTGGTGGGCGTTTGTAGAGGTGGTCGGCAGTGGTGTATTTGGAAATCATCCAATATATGAGAAATTATATATGCACTAAAAACACACTACCTCAAGTATTTGGAATACACTCATTTTACATTCCCATTTTACTTTACTTCAAAACAAACATAAAGTTTTCTAAAACCACTGCATTTGTATTACTTTACACCTAAATGCAGAGCAGTCAAATAACCTCTTAAGATGTTTCACAATCTCTCCTACATTGAAAAATGTCGCTCTCAACATTTTCACTGACAAAGGATAGGTATAGTTGTCGGGTTTCACGCCATGGAATCGCTCCATCTCAGAGAAAAGCAGCAGAGCGTCCCCATAAAGCCCATGGCCAACGTAGCTACGTATCATAACGTTGAAGAATACCACGTTTCTCTCGGGACTTTCGTCGAACACGTGTCGAGCGCTGGTAGTGTCGCCGCAAGTCGCGTAAGCTCGCATTAACTTGACCGCGACGGAGGGATTGGAAGTGAGGTGGCGGCGGCCAACGACTTCGGCATGGAGGTTCTGGAGTGCGAAAAGGTTTCGGCAATCGTCCACAGATCGGAGTAAGGCTTCGTCTGAGATTTGTCGAGCATTGGTGATGCACCGAAAAAACACGTTGATGGAAAAGATCCAATTTGGGAATTTCATCAACTTCCCTGTTGTGATTCAAAGATCCAATTTGGGAATTTTTTTTCTTTTTTTTAATGACCATTCTTCCAATAAAATATGACATCTAAAACGTAAAATAAAAAAATTCTACTTTATGCCAGGAGAATATTTGTTTCAATATATTCACAATAAATTTATTTAGAAAAATATATTTAAAAGTTCATTTGAGAATCACTCTTATAATAGCAATATAAGATACATTCCTTAGTGATAATGTAAATGTTAGAAAAAGATAATTGCCCAAATAATTCTCTTTGAATCACAATTGTCATTTTTCAAATAATCTCTCTTTGAACTCGAGTGATTCCTTAATTGTAAAACTTTTTTATGAACCCCTTCAAGTAAAAAAATGATTATTGTTCATTATATTTTTGTTAAGTAAATTTGAATGCGGTCATCACCCTTTCTATCATCTGTAACTTATTATATGGTAGAAAAAAACGAATGGCGAATCTTATGTTTACAAACAAATAAAATTTGAGCCTCATATTACCTTGTCAAACTCTGAGAAGACAACGATCAATTTCTTGTAACTTTTATTTTAAAAGGTTAATGAGGAGCTTGTTGGTTGATTCTTCTTCGTTGTTTATTTAAGGGTGATGTATCAACAGGAATTTGAGCTTGACCTCATTGTTGGTGCATAACTTGGCAAGCTTCATACTCAATAATTGTGGTCAATTATCTATATGTCTCATACTTAAGTAACTAACATTATTGTCAATGTCTTTATCCCAGAATCATCCACTATGCAGATAAGATTCTAAATGTGGCCCCTATAAGTTCAAGCAGTGACTTCCAACATATAACATTTTATCCCATACAAGATTCAAAATGTGGCTCCCATAATGTAGCACATTGTCTTGTATGACATTTAGCTCTCATCTTTCGACTGATGCATTGATCTGACACAATTTATAATAGTTCAAATTCTTAGCTATTGAGATATTGTCAATTTTGACCTAAGGACCTCATGATTTTGTCCTATATGTGTAACTTTCAATGAGGTCACACGTCCCAATATTTTTCCATGATTAGCACACTTAACTGTGAAATTTCTTAAATGAAATTTCAACCATTACACTAAAAGGCACTTTAATGTTTAAGAGCATGCTTCTTTTACTTATGGGCTATTTGATTGTCTAAAAAAAGAATTTAGTATAAAAGAAATATAGTGTAAAAGAATTGTTGTGCAAAAGAAATACTTTGGAGTTGTTTGGATAAATGTAAAATATATGCATGAATTTACTTTTCTTTGCTTGGTTTGAAGTAAAAGTGAATACAATGTAAAATGCAAGAAGTTTGTAGCTAGGGTGGCCGGTTGCGGTCGGAGGCAATGGTTGGTGGTGGTCGGTGATGGTGCTTAGCGGCAATGGTGGCCCGTGGTGGTGATATCCAATGTGTGTGGTGGCGGGCGGTTGTAGAGGTGGTATCGGCGGTGGAAATAGCTGTGCATTTGTAGTGTATTTGGAAATCACCCAAATATGAGAAATTATATGTACACTAAAAATACACTATCTCGGGTATTTGGAATACACTCATTTTACATTCCCATTTTACTTTACTTCAAAACAAACATAAAAATTTCTAAAACCATTGTATTTGTATTACTTTACACCTAAATGCAGGCAGTCAAATAACCTCTTAAGAGGTTTCACAATCTCTCCTACATTGAAAAATGTCGCTCTCAACATTTTCATAGACAAAATAGGTCAATAAGAATAAATTTAATTTGTAAATCCGTCAAAGTAACTCAGTACAAAGTTGGAGTGAGGTTGACAGAGATCCTTATGTATTCTTTTTTTTTTTAAATAAAGTTTCCCTTATTCTTTTGTATTCAAGAGTTTGTGATAAAGCAAAAATTATACTGATCTTCTGGCTATTTTATATTGATTTTTGGGATAATAAAAATAATGTAATATTTTGAAGTATATAATTATTAGTTGATTTCAATGGATATAGATTTATTTTTGTGATAAATTATAGAAATTCCGATATATTATTTATTAAAATGATAAATATACAATTCTTCTAAATTTGATTTTGGGGCATTATAACTGCGCTCCTAGAGAATCTTTTAGATTCTCCCATAATATCCTCACATGAGATTTGACGTTGCGATAAAGTCACCCCAACATTGTAGTGCTCACTCAAATCCTTTTTTCCACCAAAACCCAAAAGATCAATACCGGGAACTCCCCAACCTCGGCACCACAACATTCGCAGAGCATTTGTCTAAACATGGAATTTGGGTTATTACAACTTTGGCAACTTCAATTGTTAAATGAGTTGAAAATTAGAGACAAATGATGGGTCTGATGAGTAGGTTTAACGAGAGGACCTCATAAGTCCTTGCTAAGCTCTAAGGACAAGTTCTTGGGTATTTACACCTCATTTGCTTTATGTGCTATATTTCTTGTAGCGCTTGGTTTTTTATCATTGGTACCAGTTTACGCTCATTATACTTTTTTTAAGATGTTGCATTGAAATTTATTTGTGGATGATGCATGCATCTTACTTCCAAGACATACAAGATTTGTTTGAGAATAATAGGTAAAAGAGAAAAAGAAATAAATTGTCAGAGTTAGAAAAATAGATTTCAATGATTGTATCATTGAATCCAAGTGCTCCCAAACAACTCTCTCTTTTAAAATTACCCTATGACCATTAATTTATAGAGTTATGGAGCTACATGAGAAGCTATATAAAAGTCATATTCACTTACACAGGATGTGTAGCTCAAATTATATATCACTGGGAAAATATAGAAACATACATGCGTAATTGACATGTGGACTGTTAATGGTCAAGTGGGCCCGCCAAGTTATGAGTGTCAAGTGTAGTATGTACAGCTATGAGTGATGAGGGTAGTCCCATTGAGTGGCAAGTGGTGAGTGTAATCGTGCTTAATGAGTGCACATTGGCCTTCGACAGGTGCATTTTTAATCTTTGTTGTATCAAGGCAAATCAAGCTTGAGGTTGCTCGCATATTAAAATATATAAAAAAAGAATGTATCATAAATCTTAATAATTTGTATTGAAGACAAGTGCTCTATATTTATTTTACAAACAAATATATAAGTCTAAAATATTTATAAAACACATTATTTATTTTGCTTTTAAAATATGGCTTAATTCAAAGTAGAGCGCTAAAAAATCCCATATTTGCATCTTAAATGCGGACATTTTCAAAATTTCAAACCAAAAAGCATAAAATATAAATCTTGATATTTTTTTTACATATTAAAGAATTCTAACGTGAAATCAGCGGGAGTAATTTTTTCTCAACGAGACGCATGAACGATCCCAAATCTTGATATGATTCGGTTCGTAAATTAATTCAAAGTATTTTTTTTTTCTTCTCAAAAAAAAAAATTAATAATTTGTATTGAAGACAAGTGCTCTATATTTATTTTACAAACAAATATATAAGTCTAAAATATTTATAAAACACATTATCTATTTTGCTTTTAAAATATGGCTTAATTCAAAGTAGAGCGCTCAAAAATCCCATATTTGCATTTTAAATGTGGACATTTTCAAAATTTCAAACCAAAAAGCATAAAATATAAATTTTGATATTTTTTTTTTTTACATATTAAAGAATTCTAACGTGAAATCAGCGGGAGTAATTTTTTCTCTAAGCCAACGAGACGCATGAACGATCCCAAATCTTGATATGATTCGGTTCGTAAATTACCTCGTCGGAGAATTTATTCTTATTTATTACTTTAATATTTACTTGTACATATTTATAAAACCAAACTCACCGCCTCCATCGCCACCTTTCCCGATCCGCACGCTTAACTCCGTCTACATCCCTGGTTCTATTTCCTTCCTCTCCAACTCCTTTAATCCCTCCGATAACCGATCCTCTTTTCGTCTCCCCAAGTCGCTATTTTCTTCTTTAGTCGAGAAAGCCTATCAGGGTCTTCTACCCACTCAGTCAATCTCGCCTATTTCATCAAGTCTCCTACCAGAAAGCTTCAAAATTTCCGTGGATCGGACATGCCCCAGGCGGACGTTGCCTGAACGCCGCCGTCTGAGGCGAGGGCGGCTCCTTCGTGTATGGAAACGCGGAGCCGGAAGCGGGCGGAGGCCTCCTCTTTTAATCCCCCTGCAACCCGTGCCTCGAAGCGCCCCCGTTCTTCCTCGGCCGCCTCTTCTAATAACCCAGTTGCATCCCGTACCCGCCAAGCCGCCACCAGTGCTGCCGCTTCTGCTATGGATTCTGATTATGCCTCCGGTGGTAGTCGCCGGGAGCGCCGCAGCTTCGGCAGGAACAGTGGGAGGGACAGGGATCCACCTTCGGACAAGGGTAAGGAGAGGGAGCCACCCGAGGGTTCTTCTCGTCTTCGCGAAAGGGAGAGGGAGAGAGAGATAGATAGAGAAGCTGAGAGAATCCTAGGGATCAGCTTCGACAGTGGCGGTGCAGATGATGACAACGATAGCGAAGGTGGCGTGGGTATCCTCCACCATAACTTCAGCTCTGCGAGCAGTGCTCTTCAAGGACTTCTGCGGAAACTAGGTGCGGGATTGGATGATCTTTTGCCCTCATCCGCCTTGTCAGGTTCCTCCTCACACCAGAGCAGCAGACTCAAGAAAATACTGTCTGGCTTAAGAGCTGACGGGGAGGAGGGTCGGCAGGTGGAGGCACTAACGCAGCTTTGCGAATTGTTGTCGATTGGGACTGAGGATTCTCTGGGTTCGTTTTCGGTAGACTCTTTCGTGCCCGTCTTGGTTGGGCTTCTCAACCATGAGAGCAATCCCGATGTGATGCTGCTCGCTGCAAGGGCACTTACTCATCTGTGTGATGTTTTGCCTTCTTCCTGTGCTGCCGTTGTGCATTACGGTGCCGTTCCATGCTTCTGCGCTCGACTTCTGACGATCGAATACATGGACTTGGCGGAGCAGGTATCCTTTTTGTTTTTCTGGTGCTCTCTCTTGCTACCTGGTTTACATCTGAATTTATTTCCTTACGCTTCTCCTTTGCTTTTATATTAGGTTTTAGCTTTGACTAATAGAACGCTAATGCATTTTGTTTGATTAGCGTTTTGTTTGATTGTGATTGTGGTGTTCTATATCATCTTTAAAATTTCCCATTTTTTAATGAATAATGAGTTTTTTTACTTATAGAACGCGTTGATAACTAATTGCCTTACCTTGTAACAATTAAAGAGCAGTAATCCTATATATATGTGTGCATTTGTTTCGCTCTCTTTATCCAAACTGTAATGCCTTAGTGGTAATGTGTTGTTCATTGTAATAACTTACAAATGAGTTTAATTTGTTCATCTTTAGTCTCTTCAAGCTCTCAAGAAGATTTCACAAGAGCACCCAACTGCTTGTCTGAGGGCCGGGGCACTTATGGCAGTTCTTTCTTATCTTGACTTCTTCTCTACCGGAGTTCAGGTAAAAAGGATATGCACTTTCTAGTTTGTCTATCTAATAGTTAGAATCTTGCTTTCTAAACTCAATTTCTTAATAACTCATTTGTTTTTAACAATTACTTGTTCTTCTTAATGATGCTCATTAGAGGGTGGCATTATGTACTGCTGCCAACATGTGCAAGAAGCTTCCGTCGGATGCATCTGACTTTGTAATGGAAGCAATTCCATTGCTAACAAACCTTCTTCATTATCATGATGCGAAGGTATTGAATATCCTGAATCCTAAATGGAAGAAGTTATTTACATTAGCTGCTTTTTGTTGATCTCTCACTCTGCCCAACATTTTTAATTCTAAGTACTGCTAAATTTATTCCAGGTGCTTGAGTATGCCTCTGTTTGCCTAACAAGAATAGCTGAGGCATTTGCATCATCTCCTGATAAATTAGATGAGCTATGCCATCTTGGGTTGGTTGCTCAAGCTGCTGGGCTTATATCTTTGAGTAACTCAGGAGGACAGGCTTCTCTTAGCTCGTCAACATACACGGTATCTTTATGTGAAGGCTTTGTTGTGCTTTATTTCGTGCTTCTCTTTCCTTACGGATTTTGCCATTTTAATTATCAAGGGATTGATACGCCTCCTATCAACCTGTGTCAGTGGATCACCATTAGCAGCTAGAACTCTTCTCCTCCTTGGTATCAGTGGAACCCTTAAAGATATTTTGTCAGGTTCTGGTCTTGTTGCTAATGTTTCAGTTCATCCTGCTTTAGCGAGACCACCTGAACAGGTATTTGATTGGTACTTCCCCCCCTCCCCCCTCTTTACCGTTTGGCTTTGTAATGGAGTTTTTAGCATGGTTCTTTAGATACAATTTGCCATCTTTATACTAGCATCTTTTATAATAAAGCACTATAATGGATATTACCCCTGGTTATTTGATTCCCTAGTACTTGGATGGGTGTTTGGTTGTTGATTGTGCAGTTTTTCTGATGTAAAGCTGTTTGAGTTTAATTGCTTCTTGCTTTTCGAAGTTTTTCAAAAGTTTTCTTGTTTTTATTTTTAGAGTCAATGAAGACGCCTTCAACAACAGATCGAAGAGCTTAGGCTTATTCTATATGTTACAAGGTTTTGTTATATTGAATAAGTATTTATACTTATAGTTGTTGTCTTTACTTGTCAATAGTGCATGTGATCTTGGAATACTAAGTCAGGATCAGGCAGTTAGGTGGAGTTTTTAAATTACATCTACTAACTCTAAACATTGTTTAGATATCATTATTCAATACAACAAAAGAGATCAAATACAAAAATAAAAATAAAAAATGCTGTGACCATATAGAGTTTATTCTAAATTCAAAGTTTAACGCTTCTAATACAATTCCCGTTCTCTTGTAGTGTTACATTTATGATATATAGATTCTCTTATTCCACTTATTTTGTTCTCAAGATTTTGTCATGAAAATATTAATTAAAACAATGATGAGTTATCAGTGTAACTAAATGGATACATCATATCTCTAAAGCTACAATAATTTAAAAGAATTTCAAAGACAACTCATACTCTTGCTTAAGTAAATAAATCAACATAAAATCCTTTGACAATTAATTTTAGTCAGATATGACCATATAATAGATTGGGTAACATTCTTTTGTACAGTAATAACATGCATAAGAAAGAACAATATCATATCTTCTCATATCTATCTCATTTTATATATAATACATATATCATAGGAGCGTCGTCTAACTTGTACCATTTAAGATACTTTGATATCAATATCCTTTTTCATTTTAAATGCAAGTATCTTACTGTCACCACCTAGTTCCACTCCATCAGTCAGTATGTACATACAAACATTTATATATGATCATTCTAACTATATTCTACATATCATTACATATATTTTTTATAATAGACATGTTTGACATAAAATACAAGAGTGAAGCATAATAGAAAATTTATATCATTCATTTCAATATGACTAATTTTTGGTATAATAGAGATAAATCATTATAAATTTTCAATGATAATTATTTGAATGAGCATTAATAACAATTGATGAATTTGATTTAGAAGAAACAACATCATCACTATAATTTGGAAATAAAAGTTTTCACGTTCACCTTAGAAGTTCTGCTTCGTCAATTAGTCCGTGTATTTTAGCTTAGTTCCTATAATATAAGATTTTCACAGTTATTTTTATAAAATTAAATTATAGATTTATCATATTTCTCTTCTATTATCATTTAGAAACATTTCATTTTGTTTAAGTATTAAATTATATTTAATAAATCTAATTTATTTCTTCAAACAACCTCAGAATTATATTTTTGACAATACATACTTATAATTTTTTATAATCATATAATCGATTTATTTTAACAATATTCATATAAATTTTGCTCTCATTTTTTAATTATACTTTTTTTTTGCACTTATAAAATCATCTTTAATACACACACATGCACGCACAATAAAAAAAGAAGCCTCATAGTTACAAACAAATTTTCTATTTGAACATATACATATCATTCCTATTTAAACAAAATAATATTTTAAAATTTCAAATTTCCTTAGGTAAAAATTATGCAAAAATTTTATTCATCTTCACATACAAAATCCTAACAATGCTTCTTGAAAACTTTTTATAGGGTTTCTTCATAAAATATCAAAATCAAAATTTCGTTCTAAAATTCAAAAGAAAAGAAAACTCTTACATTGCTTGTCTTTGAATTGATACAGTCGAGATAAGTCATTGTTTGCTCGGTTTGGCAATTAATCTCTTCTTTGCACTCCCTTTATTTGTATCTTGTTCTTTCACACTCTCCCTCTTGTTCTCTCTCAATCTCAATCTCTTCTTCTTTGTCCCTCACTATCTTGCTCTTTCTTCCTCTCTGCCCCTCACTCTCTCGCTTCTCTGTTTAATTGTGAAATTGCTAGAAGGTTGGTTTGTCAGAACCAGCTAGCACAACTTTATCTTCTTTTTTAAATTTTTAACTAGATTCTTACATTATTTCACATTGTGGTTTGGGCTTGGCTACAAAGGCTACATTGTATAGAGAGAATGGTGCCCCATTAATTATTGTGTTGTTATATCAAGGAAAGCTATAGAGAGGTTAGTCATTTTAATATTTCATGAGTTGTCCAATCATTCAACCTTTCCCTCTGATTTTTCCTAAATTGATAGTTGTTGCTGTTAGAGGCCACTTGAATTGTTTTCAAGCGAGTTGAGGAAAACTCGAAATCGACAAAAAAATGAATGAGTTTGGAGCGGAGCTCAAAATCATTTGAGTGATTTTTTAGGGAGTTTCAAGTTTTTATTACTAGCCCTACCATTACCTATTCCATAACACCATGAATCCTCATATAATCCAACATTCTAAAATTTATATTTCCATTTAAGTCAACCCTAATAAATATCTTTTCTTCGGGGTATGCATTATACTAAATTACTAATTCTTTAATCACTTTGTAAAATTGATTTTTTATGACTATCTTCTAATCCAACTTAAGGGTCATATCCTTATTAATAATTAAATTCATAGAAATCACTCTATCACTAACCCTATTCATCTCAAATGAAATATTTTTTAAGTCTTTATCTACTGTCATCCCAACCTGATTTTTATTATTAACAATTCCAAGTTCCAACATACAATAACTTATAATCTTTCTAAATGTTTTTGTTAGATGTTTTTCCATTTAGCTTCTTGCAAACACGCAATATTTATTCTTCTTGTAATCCTTTTGCCCACCATTTCTTGTCTTTCGATTCAAAGACCCTAAATTCCATGGAGCAAATTTAATTTTAGTTTTAGACCTGAACAAACTTGTTCATTTTTCACCGTAGTTGGTTTAATCTTGGCATGTCACTTTGAGAGCGATGTCCTTGCCAACTCTTTGCTACTCACCACATTTGGGTTAGTAAAATTTCAAAATTGAATTCATTTCATGAATTTTAGCATATAAGTTATATGATAAGATGTCAAACCAACATCAACACTCAACCTTTCTCATTCATACTTGGGACCAATAATTATAGTTTTATCTTATTAAAATCTGTTCGCTAAAAAATAATATTATAGCATAATTGTAAATATAAATATATGCTAGGCGCAAGCTTCATATTTGGATTTTGTTTTTATGAAGCATGAGAACTTAGCATACATTGACTTGTGCATTCAAAATTTGTATGACAAGCTTGAGCTAGAAGTTGAGTTTAACTCGAACTTCGTCATACATTGTGCATTTGAGCTTAACTGGTCTCCCAAATTACTATCTCAAAGGGATGCTTAGTGCCATTTTTTTTTCATCTTTCACATCTCAGCCCTTTGTTGTAATTTTTGTTATTTGTTTATTTGTGTCATGCATCTTAGATTTACGAGATAGTTAATCTTGCGGATGAGCTTCTTCCGCCCCTGCCACAAGGAACTGTTTCCCTCCCGATTTATTCAAATGTTTTTGCAAAAGGGTCTGCTGGAAAGAAAATCTCTGGCAGCTCTTCAGGGAAGCAGGAGACTAATGGAACAAGTAATGAAATATCTTCTCATGAAAAATTATTGCGAGATCAATCTGAACTGTTGCAGCAGTTTGGAATGGACCTGCTTCCTGTTTTGACCCAGGTTTGTGCTTTGATAGGCATGATTTTTTTCTACATCTTTATCTATTTTTTGGTCAGTGAGGTTGATTTTGTCTATCCTTAAGCTTTGTTCGGTCCTTCTGTGTTGTCTTTGTTGACTAGATATATGGATCCAGTGTAAATGGTCCAATTCGGCATAGATGTCTTTCAGTCATTGGGAAACTTATGTACTTCAGCTCTGCTGAGATGATTCCTTCTTTACTTAGTGCGACAAACATATCAAGGTATTTTGACTATTTTTGAATATTTTTTTACTTTTATATAACTTTCTTCCTATCCATAAACTATCTGTTCATCTTGCAGCTTCTTAGCAGGAGTTTTAGCTTGGAAAGATCCACAAGTGCTGATCCCTGCTCTTCAGATTGCAGAGATTCTTATGGACAAACTTCCTGATATTTTTGCTGAAAAATTTGTGAGGGAAGGGGTTGTCCATGCTATTGATGCTCTCATAGTTTCAGATTCTTCAACTAGTGTTCCTTCTCAATCATCGCTTCTTGAGAAGAAGGATGCGGAGTCCATCTCATCTCGCTCTCGGCGACACCGGCGCCGTAATGGTGGACTTAATACAGATGGTGGTTTGTTTGATGAGGCAAAAGTTCTGGCAGATGGAGCTACTGGTTCACCACCATCATCACAGGCTCCTGCTGCGAATAATAGCATTCGGGCAACTGTGAGTAACCTTGCCAAAGCTTTCAAAGACAAACACTTTCCTGCTGTTCCTGGGTCTACTGAAGTTGGTGTCACCGAGGATCTTCTTCTTTTGAGAAGTCTTTGTTCAAAATTGAATGCAAGTGCTGTTGATGTGAAAACTAGAGCAAAGGGAAAATCGAAGGCCTGTGGAGCTAGTTTGTTTGATAGCTCAACAAATATGGAGGGGGATCTGGACGGTGTTATTTCTGAGATGCTAACTGAGCTTTGTAAAGGAAATGGTGTATCAACTTTTGAGTTCATTGGTAGTGGTGTTGTTATAGCTTTGCTGAATTATTTTTCATGTGGAACATTTGGAAAAGATAGACTTTCAGAGGCCAACCTATCCACGCTTAGACAGCAAGTTCTTTTAAGGTACAAGTCTTTCCTAAAACTTGCTCTTCCTGTTGGTGTCAAGGAAGGGAATGAAGTTCCTATGAGTATATTGGTTCAAAAGCTTCAAAATGCTTTATCTGCTTTGGAGCGTTTTCCTGTTGTACTTAGCCATCCGTCTAGATCATCTGGTGGTGGAAGTGCTCGCCTCTCTTCTGGTCTTAGTGCATTGTCACAACCCTTCAAGTTGCGCTTATACAGAGCACAAGGTGAAAAGTCTCTGCGTGATTATTCTTCCAATGTTGTACTCATAGATCCTCTGGCAACTCTAGCAGCTGTTGAAGAGTTTCTTTGGCCAAGAGTCCAAAGGAGCGACTCTGCACAAAAGATTTCATCATCAGCTGGAAATCCTGATGCCGCCACAGCTACCGGAGGCAGTGCTGCATCACCAGGCACATCAACTCCTGCTTCTAGTCATCGGCCTACAACAAGATCTAGGTCATCACTAACTATAGGAGGTTCAGTGGGAAAGGAATCTTGTGATAGAAATGCAAGCTTTTCAAAAGGGAAGGGTAAAGCTGTTCTGAAATCTACACCTGATGAGAAGAAAGGAGCCCAAGGGAGAAATACAGCCCGCAGAACATCAGCTTCAGAAAAAGACAGAGAAATGAAACCCTCACATGGCGACTCTAACTCAGAGGTTCACTTCATGAAACCTGAACTGTAATTCTTGTTCCATCTATGCTGTTTAAAACTTCTACATTTAGTAGAAGGCATTTTGACTTGGGATAGGGTGTAGTGAAGTGAAACAGGTTCGTTTAGCTGATAATTTAGATCACTTTACGTTTTTCCTCTTTTTTTAATAATCTTATTGCTCCGAGATCTCACCTTTACATTAACTCTTTTTTGCATTAATAATATGAAAACTTGTTTTTGCAATCTCGACCGGTCTCATAATTATCATTTATATACGCTATTATTACAGGATGTGGCAAAACTGAGAATTATTATTAATTGAAAATAATTATATTAGCAGGACTTTGAGAGCCACATCTATTGAAGATAAGATATTAACTCCACATTTTCTTAATATTCTAACTTTTCTTTATCCATCCTGTAATAATTCCTTTGGTGCCGCCTCCTGCCATGAATCAAGGTCTCATGGCTGCGTTGGTATTCAAGAAAACTTCTCCTAGTTGCCCATTTTTTAATTCAAACAATACCTTCTGTATTGAAATCATCGTTGGTGTGATTGCTCAAAAAAGTAGTCTTAAATGTCCAAAACTGAAATCCACAATCTTAAATCATGACCATCCCCTAATCATAGGACATAAGATGTATAGTAATTCCAAACCCTTATTCTATGTTTAATGGATTATACAAGCATAATTGCCCATTGGTCAACATTACAAGTAACTACTTTGGGACCATTTACTATCCATCATCAAAATAATTTAGGATATAAAATTTATTAATGCTCCTCCTGATATAGAACTATGAATGCTTTAAATGATGGATATAAGAATTTGCGCACTTTCAAATAAGAGCAATAATAATTAAACGTTAGCCACTTAACGAAAATAGAAAAACAAGAAAGGGGTGCCTTAGTTTAGGCCAAGACACACAATAATAGTTAGGATCACAAAACAATTATAAATTCAACATAAGCAAATATAGAGGATTTCCAATAACATCCCTAGATTAACAACGAGATTAGATGCATAGAAGTCCAACACTCATTCCCTACGTTTACTAAGCTTTGGCAGAGAGCTTTGTACGATTTCTTATGCTTGATACACAACCACAATCGAAGGAGAATAGGAAGGAAATTGAAGAGGGGGAAAGAGTTTACCCTTGTCTTGGCGTGGTGGTGATTTGCCACTGAACGGTGGAAAGCTGTTCTTCGATGGCGTCCGAAAGAGTGAATATGATACGCTCCAAGTATTCCTCGACGGAATTATCTACCTCCGGATTGATGTCGAAGAAATGTGATCGGAGGATGTCGACGAAGCCTTGTTCGTTGTAGATGAAGCCGGAGTCAAGTTCAGGATTGGCCATACATAGGATACTTGGCATTGAAGTATTGAAGATGCCCTTTGCTGTCCTTGATGATTCTTATTGAGAGAAAGAAGTTTCTCTAAGGATTCCAATTAGAAGAAGGGATGGAAGGGTGGTCGGCCAAGGTAGGAGGCTTGGGAGAGTTTAGGTTCATATTTCGGTGGAGTTAGGGTTAGGGAAAGGCCGGCTAGGTTAGAGAGGGAGGTGGGGAAATATGGTTCAGATTTTAAAGGGTGGAGGATGGAGGAAAATTAGGTAATGGTTTCCCTAATTAATCCTCTAAATTTGGAAGGATTTAATGGAGGATTGGAAAGAAAGGAATGGGGGGGGGGGGGGAAGGAGGGGGGGGGGGGGTAAGAGAGAGAGGAAAGGGTTTGAATTCTTTCCCATGGGAGATGCTTTATTTTGGAAAGCAATTAAATGGTGGGGATAAGGAGGGGGGCCAGCGGCATGAAGAGGGGGATGGGGTTTATGGAAGGGGATTTATTACTTTCTTAATTGGGAATCCCAAATTAAGGAGGGGGATTTAATTCCAATCCAAGTCAAAGTTGTTTTGGATTTGATATAGGAAACTTTCCTAAAAAAGAGTTCTATTTTAGGAAATAATTCAAAATTTAAATTGATTGAAGATTTGAATTTTAAGACTTTCCAAATGGGTTCGGAGGAAAAAGGAAAGTAGTAATGAGGGGGTTTTGAATGTGGGCGGTAAGGAGGGAAGGCCTATGGCCGGCGGCTAGGCTAGTTTAGGGTTTGTAGATGTGGTGGTGTGGAGGTGGGGATAGCCGAGTAAGAGAGGTGGTGGGGTGTAGTGGTTGGCTGAGAGCTAGGGATGTGGGCTTAGGGTTGGCCTACAGTGAGGATGCTTAGAGGTGGTTGGCGGCTTTGGGAGCAAGGCCTTGGCCGTATAGTGGAAGGGAAGAAGAAGAAAAGATAGGGAAGAAAATAGTCACGAATCCGGACGCTTACGAGGTTGGTGGGTGATCCGTTTCCCTCTCCTAGGTATTTCTCTCCAAAGCTCTAAAACTCACAAAAACACAAAGTTGTAGAAATTTTCATTATCATTCTTTATTAATTTGAAAAGAAAG
Organism: Dendrobium catenatum; assembly: GCF_001605985.2. NCBI lineage: Eukaryota > Viridiplantae > Streptophyta > Magnoliopsida > Asparagales > Orchidaceae > Dendrobium > Dendrobium catenatum. Next base: position 457,649 of record NW_021318640.1, read on the forward strand.
ATAAGGGGCTTATGAATAGCGTCATACCATGAAAGGGAACTAAAAAATAATATGGCCCTTAGGGCTTATATATGACAGACCCTTAAGTAAGGGTAAAATGGAAAATGCAAATAACAAAAATACATAATGCAAACAAATAAAACAAATACATATGATGAATTAAAAATAGATCGGCGCGATCGTGATCGTAAATCGTCGGCCACGTCTCTAATATACTTTCCATGAACTGATGTCCCCATCACTTCCTCTCACAGTGAATTCTAAGATATAGGTTTGGGAAGGAAAATTGGCAACATGAATGAAAATGTTAGTCTCTGCCTCCTAAATTATGAAGGGAATTCTAGAAGGCAAGAAATAAATGCTCAATATATATCTTCTTCTAACAAAAGCAGATTTATAATGAGGCACTTTAGCCTTGTTCATTCAATTTTCATGCAATAATATGCCTTTATCTTAACAGAAGGCCCCAAACCGTGAACAGCAAGCAGCCCAGAGCGAAGAAGGAACCCAAGTTGATTAGACCATCCCCCCCCCCCCCCCCAAACCTTTTTTATCCCCCCCCCCCTCAAAACCCTTATTAAAATTAGGATTTCTCCACTCCAGTTAATCTTGTTCTTTTCCACGATTGAGGTTCTTGAATGTTCACTTCACCACCAACCCTCTTCCTTAGCTGGTTCAGCCTTCATCCCTAGTTTTGGGCAGCAGCATGATCATACGAAAACTGTGGCAAATCATCCAACCACCAGCATCCAAGAAGCAATAACTGTGGTCTCTGTGGCCTTGTGTGTCCAAGACTGCAACAAAAACTATTCTGGAAGACAATAACAGCAGCTGATTTCTGAGAAAACAACCAGCAGCAGCAGGAGTAAGATATTAGACCTGCACAGTTTGGTTCCTACAGCATTTGGACAAAACAAAAAGGAAGAGATGGAGAGGGCAATGAAAATTATAGAAGAAAACTGTTTGGGATTGTATTTAGAATGTTCTTTTACAAACTGATATCCTCGTGTATTTATAGAATTCATACCCAAGGCCACACCAAGGCTATATAATATGAAATCAATAAACTTAATATCCAATCCACAACTGCCAAAACTTGAAATCTTTTGATTAGTTACAAAAAAAAAGAAAAAAGAAAAAAAAAAGATAAAAACATACTAACATTAACCTTAACCGGGTGCGAGGACGGAAACCTTCTAGGAGAGAATCTTGTTGTTTAGGTGTGATATTTTTACTTTTTATTTTCTTCCTTTCATTTTCTTTATTATTTTTCCTAGTTTTTCTCACGGCTGTTGTGCACCACAGTGTTAGACCGGTCCACTGGACTGGTTCAGGCGGGGCCGGTTCACGGGCAAAACCGCAAAACAGCGGAGAAAGAACTCCGCCTGTGCGGGATGCCGTGCGAGCTGCGATTTCACGGGACCATTTTAGGAAGGATTTTTGAGGAAGATTAGGAGGGAATTTGAATGTAGGGATTGTTTAGGGATCTCCTTTTGATTTGTATGCATTAAATAGTTGTTTTTCCTAGGGTTTGGCATCTTGAATTTGGCTGAAATTTGAGATCTTGTAGATTTAGGTTTCTTTGGGCTCTAGAGGCGTCTAGAGATTTGGGAGAGATCGATCCTCCTCTCGAATTGAGGATCAATTGTATCTTTACTGTTTTATTCATTGTTTATTGGAATACAAGTCTTTTTCTTGGTTTTCTCTCAGAATAGTGCTGTTTTTCTGCTGTCAACAGCAGATTTCTGCTGTTTTTCTGTTCTGGACAGCAACTTTGTCGCTGTTGGATCTCCGATTTGGGTTAGGATTGCTTGCGAACTCAAGTATTACCTTAGGGTTACTTGCGAACTCAAGTATTTCCTATCACACAGCCTATAATCCAATTTTTTTGTACCTAGTGGTAAGGCTTGCCATAATTTATAATTTGGAATTTATCCACCAACTTCAGGTGGCTTTTTGCTATTTATGTGCAAGAGCGTGTTCTTAACATTCACAGTTCTCTGGACAAAGTTTGCAAGCTCGGCCCAGTCATTCAGGACACAGCTTGCGGGCTTCTGACAGTTTTAAGTGATTGCTATTCACCCTAACCACACGAAGTAGATAGCACTTGGGTCTTGTTGCTTTACTTCACTAAAACTGACATTATAGTTTTGATTTATACCAATAGTATGCTATGGAAGCTGCTGTTGTACTACATCAGCAACACTTCCCTGACTTCACTACCGTGGACAACACACTTGTTTAGAAGCTTGTTCATGTCTTGTAGAGTAGCGGCATCTTTATTTCATAGAAAATTGCAGTGCAACAACAATGCAGCAACACCAAATGAAAACTTCATAGATTAGATCGTGTACTCCTTTCTGCAATTGATAAAGACTTCATTAAGTATTCTTTTGCTGGTTCTTTTACATCCTAGCCTAAAATTTTGTTGGAGAGCCTTGAGTGGTATAAGTTCTAGATACTTTACAATCATGAACCGTTAACTAGTAGGACTGCAGGTTTCCAGAATTCATTTTATTCTCTCTGATGAATGTACCTGGTATTATAGTAAAATACTCTACTTGTTCTGGCCCTTTGTTGTACTTACCGCTCTTCCTGTCTCGAGGCAAAATAAGTAGGATGGAAGACCTTGCTCTCTTCCAGTCTCTATGCTATTTCCATGTCATATTTTAGTTACCATTCATAATGATAGTGGTTAAATGCAGGATGACAACTTGGACGTGTCTCTTGTTGAGATTGACGACGCTCTAATGATTGAAGAAGATGATGTCTCAGATGATGAAGATGATTATCATGACGAGGTAACTTGTATTTATATTTCTTTGTATACAGTGATGTTTAAGGATACTATGCGTGTTTTGTTAATGATTTAAAATTATCAGTTGATAGGTAGTATGATTGTTTTTTATGCTCTTTAGAATTTTTGAAGTGGTTATTACGTTTAGAAGTTTAGCATCATGGAGGTTGCTTGCATATTTTTCTTGCAAGTTTTTTTTTTCTTTATTAGAGTCTTATAATCTTTTTCTTTTCAGGTTTTAAGGGAGGAATCTCTTCCGGTTTGTGCACCTGATAAAGTGCATGATGTGAAATTAGGAGATCCTGCTGACGACTCTGCACTCCCTTCTTCAACAAGTAGTGGACACACACGGCCTTCTGCTTCTTCAAATAAGACCGTACAAGCTAGAGGCTCAGAATCTACTGAATTAAGAAGTGGAAGTGCATTTAGTTCAAGGGGTGCAATGTCATTTGCTGCTGCTGCTATGGCTGGGCTTGCATCGGTAAGTGGTAGAGGAATCAGAGGTGGTAGGGGGCGTCGTGGACTTCCAAATGGAAATGAGAACAACGGTAAGTTGGTATTCTCTGTAGGTGGTAAGCAGCTTAACAAAAATATGACCATATATCAGGCCATCCAACGCCAACTTGTGCTAGATGAGGATGATGGTGATAGGTTAAATGGTTCTGAGCTTATGCCCACTGATGGAAGCAGATTCTGGAGTGATATTTTTACTATAACCTACCAAACTGCAGATAATCAGGCTGATGGGTCAGCTCTAGGGTCCTCTTCCTCAGCCAAGTCTTTGAAATCTAGTCCTGCCTCAAGTTCTGGTTCAGATTCCCGGCGTCAACAACTGTCTCTTCCTGATAGTATCTTGCAAGGGGAACTTCCTTGTGACATTGAGAAATCAAACCCCACATACCACATTTTGGCATTACTGCGTGTACTGGATGGTTTGAATCAGCTAGCTTCTCGTCTAAGGGCTCAAGCTGTGGTTGATGATTATTCTAATGGGAAGGTTACTAATTTGGATGGACTTTATGTAGCTGGTGTCAAAGTTCCACCAGAAGAGTTCATCAATAGCAAACTAACCCCAAAGCTTGTGCGACAGATCCAAGATGCTCTTGCATTATGTAGTGGTAGTCTTCCTTCGTGGTGTTATCAGTTGACCAAAGCATGCCCTTTTCTTTTTCCCTTTGAGACAAGGAGACATTTCTTTTATACTACTGCCTTTGGACTATCTCGTGCTTTGCATCATCTTCAGCAGCAACAAAATGCTGAAAATACTAGTGCCATGAGTGAAAGAGAGGTTCGTGTTGGAAGATTGCAACGGCAAAAGGTTCGTGTTTCAAGAAACCGCATATTAGAGTCTGCTGCAAAAGTTATGGAGATGTATTCTGGCCAGAAGGCTGTCCTTGAAGTAGAATATTTTGGTGAGGTTGGCACAGGTTTGGGCCCCACATTAGAGTTCTATACTCTTTTAAGTCATGACCTTCAGAAGGTTGGACTTGGATTATGGAGATCCAACACATCCTCAGAAATGCAAAATGATGGTGAGGAAGTGAGCATTGATGATTCCTCTGATGGAAAAAAAATGGCTGCCGAGTTTTCTGCTCAAAGTGATTTTGTTATAGCTCCTCTTGGATTGTTTCCCCGTCCATGGCCTCTAAATGCTGATGCTTCTGAGGGTAGCCAGTTTTCAAAAGTTGTCGAGCATTTTCGCTTAGCTGGTCGAGTGATGGCGAAAGCTCTGCAAGATGGTCGACTTTTGGACCTTTCCCTTTCGACGGCATTTTATAAGCTTGTACTCGGTCAAGTATGCTTGTGAAATTGGATAGACATTACTTTTTCTTGTTCTTGTTATTCTTGTTGGATATATTGTTGGGATTTATATTTTTTTCCCCCATTGCAGGACCTTGATTTATATGATATTGTTTCATTTGATAGTGAGTTTGGGAAGATCTTGCAAGAACTGCAAATCCTTGTTAGTAAAAAAAGGCTTATAAAAAGTGTTAGTGAAGGTAATCAAAGAGGGGCCAGTGATCTACATTTTCGTGGCACTCCAATTGAAGACCTTTGTCTAGATTTTACCCTTCCTGGGTATCCAGATTACATTCTTAAAGAAGGAAAAGAAAGCATGGTGGTACTTGTTTATATTTCAGCAATCATTTCTTCTGCATTGATATAATGTTTGTATTATTTAAAGTACAATTGTTTGTGTAGGTTAATATTGATAACTTGGAAGAGTACATTAGTTTGATACTTGATGCTACAGTCAAAACTGGGATTATGCGGCAGATGGAGGCATTTAGAGCAGGATTCAACCAGGTAATTGCCCCCCTCCAAGGATTTTCTCCTCACAGCTTCTTGATTTCAGTGTGGAGTTTTATGTGGGCATTCAGAAGTAGATTTTACTTTGTGGATGTTCTGTATTTGTGTGTCTTAACATGCTTTGTCTTCTTGATTTTACGGCAGAATTTTCTTTTGGTATTCAGGAGTAGCTTTGACTTTGTGGACATTATGTATTTGTATGTGTTAGCATCCTTGAGCGGACCAATAGAGATGTCCTTATATGCTATGTCAGTTGTGTTTTACATTTCGTCACTGCTTCTGGCTTGTAGTAGTGTTGTTATCACTGTTCTGATCAAACTTGACCTTTTTTCTAGAAAACATATATGTGTGTTGAAGCAAAGATTTAGCATTATTAATAGCATATTTTTGTTGACCACTGACAAGTCCAAGATCGACCCCACCTTATGCCGCAGAGGTTCTCTTAAATATCTCCGCTCATGAAAATAAAACTCTCAGACGAACCTCTATCCCTCTCATTAAAACACACGCAGAGACAATAAAGGAATATTTGTCTCTCTTGTTTTCCCTCAATCACATGCAAAAATGCCGCTCTCTCCCTCTCATCTCCCTCGGCCATCGTCCCAACATTCGATCCAACCACCCTATTCGCACGCAGGGACTTCCAGCACACCAATCCAATGCAACCTGCCTCCGACTTGCATCATGCATGTCTGCTCCAGCTCCCACGCAAGCCCAACGTGCACGTCCAACTCACTCATCCCGTGTTTGTACACCCTCCTTTCCTGCACGCACAACACTGGCCCAGTCCGGCCCCGCAGTCTTCGCTCGAGTGCCCACCTCCAGCCTTTCTCCGACCCATGTGCAATTTGTGCCTGAGCATGCATCCGACTCATCTATTCGGTCTGCCATCTTGCTTTCTCACTCGCTCTCCAATGCACAAGCACTTATCCCGTCTCTGTTCACCAATTGCTCTATCCAACTTCCTTTTAAGTCCAACCCTTCTACTTGCACTCGGTCTTATCTTCTGTTCTCTGTTATCGTAGGTATATAGATTTGGGCAAGTATGTAAAAAATGATAAATAAATAAAATAAAATAAAGCAACATGTACCTATCAATTTGAAGAGTTGCGCCGTTGTATTTTTAATCCGGGTAGAATGTTTGATTTGAAGCCCTCGTGCCTGCGTATCTTTGATCCGAGCGAGAAGAACAATGGCAAGTGCAGTTCAAACCTCCCTTCACAAGGAGGGGATGCTGGGAGGTTTCCAAATTTCCAAGAAAATGTTAAATAAATGAATAAATAAAAGCATGTACTGTTAACTTGAAGAACTATGTTGTATCTTTGATTCGAGTAGGAATATTTGATTTAAATCCCTCATGTTATTGTATCTTTGATCCGGGTGGGAAGAACTATTGCAAATGCTATCCCAACTTCCCTCCGTGGGGAGAGAATGTCGGGAGATTATCGAAAATGAACGACGGACGGCATTCACATAATTAAATTAAAATGAATTTTTGAACAAAAAAAATGAACGAAATAATTTATTAATTCCTATCTTGGGTCAAAATGCTCGTCCTTTGCAGATACCCATAACAATATGATACTAATATCATGATTCTCAATCATCATTCAATTAATTAATGGTAATCTTGAATCCATATGTCACGACCCGGCCCGGCTAGCCCGAATTAACGGGCCGAAACAGACAGTCATACATATAACAATCAAATCATAACAGTCTCATTTCATAAAAGATATAAACCTAAACATCATCCATACAATGTAAGAAAGAGCCACTAAACATCCAAACTGAATGTTTTCCAACAAATTCATCAAAACATACATCCACTTAAAATATAAATATAATACACCAACTGAATTCACAATACATCCAGTGACTCAACTCATAACAGAAAAAAAAATAAAGACCTGAAATCCTGAGGTACTCTATGACGGTAGGTAAATTATCGTCTTGCCATCACTTCTTATTAGTTTTTCCTAAAAAATATTTCCAAAAGTAGGGTGAGCGAACGCTCAGCAGGTAATAAACATTTATCTTAAATTCATGAAATAATTTTAAACATGTCATTAAGCATGAATTAAATCAATAAAATATTATTCTAAACATTTGATAGACATAAGCTATAAAACACTTTCATAAACAGTTTTCTTGAAACCTTTCCCAACTTTTTTCCTTTCCTTTTTCATAAACTTTCATAAATTTTTTCTTTCTTTAAAATGCATAAAATACATAAACATAATATATAATAAGCACCCATCCTGGAAGTACTAGAATTTTGTACTAATCAGGTACACAGTAAAGTTTTTGGCCATTCCTTTACCATTTGGCTCCGTAGAACCCTTTTACCATTGGCTCCGAAGAACCCCTTTACCATTTGGTACTTCGGATCATCATGTACATGCAAATTGTTATATATATATATATATATATACATCATAGAGACTAATTTATTCAGAAAATCATATGTTTTTCAAAAGTCTTTATGTATAATTCGATATCAGTTTTGCCTTGAATTTGGTTTTACAGGATTTACATTCCTAAAAAAAATATAAATACAATGACATGAAAAACATAAATGAAAAAAAAATAAAGCAATTAGAGAAATCATAAACATTAACATGTGAAAATTTCCTCAAAAACCATAAATTTAAATTCATGAACCTAATTTAAATGCCAATACTTACCTCGCAAGTATCACAAAGCAATCTCTACGACGTACGACGTCATTTAGACAGGTCTCGTTCCCTTAATGTTCAAAACTTAAGATTATACATAAGAAAATGTCATCAATAATTACATCTTAAATTATCGAAACTTTTCATAAAATTATTAATTTTCAATAAAATGATATTAAATTTTTTTATTAGCCACACTAATATTTTATAATAATTAATATTAATTTTCGGATTTATTAAATACCCAAATTTTTTGAAACCTAAATTCCATTTTTCACATCCTAAAAGCATGCCAAAGTTTCCTCTAAACCTAATTTAATAATTACCTTAATCATTTTCGGAATTATTAAATTTAAAAATTATGAAAAATATATTTTTTGTTAAAAACCTAAATTTCTACCCTTAAAACATTCCTAACATCATATAAAATAAAAATCATAAAGAAGTTTGCTTGAAATTTACAAATTAGGAAAAACCCTAATTTTCCAAATAAAAAAAATTCATAAAACTTAAATTAATTTCCATAATTATCTTCCTAACACCATTAGGAAACATTTTTGTGAATAAATTTTGAAAGAAAAATAACTTTGAAGAAAATCCTAATTTTTCTCTTCCAAAAAAAATCTTTGAGATAAGATGGAGAATGCTTAAATTAAACATATCTTCTTCTTCCCTTTAGTCTCCTCTACGATTTCTCCAAATCCCTTCGCCGGAAACCGCCGCTGGAGATGTCGTCCGATCCTTGCCCCTGTGTCTCCCCCTCCTTGTTCGTCCGCTTGGGATGGTTCGGCAGAACAAACACACGAAAGGAATGAAGAGGTTTCGGCCTCTTCATTATTTAGGGAGTTAGGAATTGCCAAAGTATCATATTGCCCTCACCTAAATTATCTCGACTTTAATAATTATTAAGGGTAGTTTAGATATTATGAATCTTTCATGATTTTTAATTTCAAATTTAAGAAAAATTAAATATAGGCTCTTTAGATCGATTTGCTCAGAATTTTGCATAGAATTTTATAGAATTAGTTTCGTCGAAATACGACGACTTTGAATTTTCACTTAAATTTCATCACGATGCATCAAAATGCGTGAAATGCCTACGATTGTCAATTTCAGGTTTTACACCCTATTTTTTTTATAGAAGAATAAGGTGTGATAATTTAACTAAAGGACATTAAAAATATAATCTCTCCTCCATTTTGAGAACATTCTATTAGAATGCACTCAACAACCTTTCCGACCATCTGATCTTAACTAAACAGACCTGATTCTATGAAATAACTTTGATTTTCCTAACCATGTATTTCAATGACATAATATATGCAGAATTAACTGAGTGCTCAAACTAAAGGCTCATTATAAGTCAAATAGTAGAAATGATCCAATCTTCCCTTATTTAAATCACCTGCCAAACAATTCTCCTTTTCATTTCCTCCTTGTTGTTCTATGAACAATCATCACAATCAAACTGCACAAATAGTTTGATATTGCCAATCTCAAAAAGAGAAAAGATCCAGCCACGCTTCTCATTTTCTCAGGGAATTGCTTATAGTAGAATTCAACTTGACCGATTGCATTAGAAGCTTCTAAAAATGCAAAAATCTTGAGTTAGGGGATCAGCCAAAAGCTTGACATCGATGAAATGTCTTTGTTGCTCGAACAGGTGAATTCATGAACTGCAATGTTCCTCCTTTTCTCCTCAGTTGAAACCAATAAGGCGATGGTAGAGATGAAAATTCTAATTTCAATTCTATGAGAACTTTCACCGCTCAATATATTCCACTTGTGCTCTGATCTTTTTATAAAGCTCCTAAATGCGAGATCTGAGAATGTTTCGTGGATTTGTTAAAAGTTCAAATCACCCCGATGATGACCGTGTTGAAAGCTAATCTTAATTGGAGGGGATCATGCTTTTTAAATGCCTCCAAAATTCTAATAAATACAAATATTTGAAATAATTTTAACGTAATCCCGATGATGACCATGTTAAAAGTGAATCTTAACCAGATGGGTCAATCCTCAAAGCCTATTAAAAATTTAAAATTCAAAATCTAATCAAATTCTAAACATTTAAATGGAAATCTTATCACCAAAATTTTTAAAACTAAAATTCATTCACACTTCACAACAGTTTGACGTGGATGATAAATTGAAGAATTACTTCAGCTCATAAAGTGCAGTTATCTTGTGAAATGAATTACCATAGTTCATTCTCAGTTGATTCATCGCTAGCAGGGACGTGACACGTGCTCTCTTACCAGATGATTTTGCTGTAAATTGACACCATTATATTACAGTTATAGCCAAAACTCATTCCATAATGGCTAAAAACCCATTGAGTAATGAATTATAGGGTGCATTCTGTAAGATATGAAGCCCTCTGTTAGCTAAAGTTGATTTAAATTCACCGCCTTAGATAAACATTCACCTCAGGTCTACAAGGTATTTTTGGACGAAATAACCCATGGTTGTTGACAAGGTTCCTTCTATCAGGTTTTGTCGACCTACCTCATCTGATTAACTAGACCAAGAATCATAACAACCTTGGATGATTGAACCATGGGATTTTGATCGTGCTTGTCATCATTCCCCCATCAACCGTTTTAAGTATACGGTAATAAATTTTAAATCATGAACTCCAAAATTCGATCTCTAAAATTTATGCTATTATATGCATCAATTATTGTGACATGTATTTATTTGGAGGGGTAATTAATCATAGTGGTTTGCGCCTATGGGAAACAAGAACTTAGATCCTAAAGTCCTCGCAAAATGAGGGTAAAATCTTTGGGTTGTGTATTATCTTAAAATCCAATATGCCTTCTAAAATTTTATCTATAAACTAAACTTGTTAAAACTCTCTCTATCCACAAAAGAAGGCCCGAGGAGGCCGGGCGTGAATTTTTGGAGCCAACAACTGTAAATGCAAATTGGAAGCAGAGAACTAAGGAACTTAATATCTACTTATTGCATTATCAGTTGCAGGACCAAGCTTTATATATAAATACGGTGAGTTTGAAGGTGCATAAGTTGAATTATTCAATAATGGTGAGGGTTGCTTGAGCAGAGAACTAATGGTTTAGATTATAGGCCCTGAAAGAGATGGTCTACTGCAGGCCATCACAAGTAGAGATGTAAGCCTGTTTATAATCAATTGAGATAACTTATCATCTTAGCTCTTATCATCTCTTCTCAAGTTGACAATATTTTCTTGAATTGTTAACTTGGTGCGAAGTTGAGCTAACTGAGTAGAATCAAGAGATTTGGTAAAAATATCAGTTGGTTGATCTTGTGTAGTAATATGACGAACCGTAATGTGCTAGGGTTTAATATATTCTCGAATAAAATGAAATTCAATTTTAATATACTTAGTGCGAGCATGAAAGGCCGGATTATTTGTCACGGTAAATGCATAAATGTGATCACAAAACAGCTTGGTAGGTTGAGACAATGGAATTCTAAAGCTAAGAAGCAATCGTCATATAATATCACCAACTGCTGTATCAAGTCAACAGTATTAAGCCTCTGTAGATGAACGAACAACAATGGTTTGTTTTTTAACACACGAAGAGATCAAAGTTGTGCCAGGGTATGCACAATAACCAGTAATGGAGCAATGGTCCATTTTGTCGGAAGCCCAATCATAGTTCGAATAAGCGTGCAACTCAAGCTTTGAGGAAGAGGTAGGCAAACCGAAATATATTGCACCATGGAGATAGCGAAGTATGCGTTTGAGTAGTTGAAAATGTATAAGAAATGGTTTGTGCATATGTTGGCATAAGTATCTTACAACAAATAGAATATCTGGTCTAGTGATCCTTTTAGTATTGTAAGGAACGAAGAAGTTGCCTATACAATTCAGGGTGAGAGTAAATTTCAGAATCTGCAGCGAGAAGGGGAAGTTTGGAAGGCAACGACATAAGAACAAGCTTGCAATCTATCAAACCAGCTTTATTAAGTAATTCTTCAGTATAACGATCTTGGTTGAGATGAAGTCTGGCTACAGTAGAAGTGACTTAAAAACCAAAAGAATAAGTGACATGTCCAAGATTTCTCATATGGAAGTGAGTGCAAATCCGAAAGTAGATCATCAATAACATGAGTATCATTGACGGCGAGCAAGATATCATCAACATACACAAGTATGTATAGACTAACTAACCTTTGGTTATAACATAGAAAAGAAGGATCAATAGAACTTTCTTTAAACTCATAGCTGACAATGTGTGAGGAGAAGGTTGCAAACCATTGTCAAGGTGTTTGTAGTCCATAAATGACTTTCTTGAGTATGCAAATATGAGTAGGAAATTGCAAGTCTTTTAAACCAGGAGGCTGCTTCATGCAAACTATTTCTTCAAGCTTGTCATGAAGAAATGAATCAAAAACATCAAAGTGAATGATATGCCATTTCTATTTAATCTCCACAATAAAAAGATGCAAATTTGTAGGAGATTTGGCAACTGAACTAAATGTATCTTGGTAGGCTAGGACAAACTCTTGTTTAAAACCTTGTGTAACCAAATGAGCTTTGTAGCGAGCAATAGACCCATCTGAATTATACTTAGTTTTGAATAGCCATTTACAATCTAAAACATTTTGGTTAGGAGATGGAGGAATTGAGATCCAAGTGCCTTATTTTTTGGAAGCACTCATAACTGTTCGCCAAACAGGAAACTTGGCAGCTTGAGAGTAGCAGGATGGGGTTGTTGGTATGATGTTATGCTGTAAATTGAAGATAGGTTTCGGCTTCAGGTGCCCATTATGCATCTAATTGTGCATGAGGTATCACAAAGGAGATGGTGGGGTAGGGGATATGTGAGTGGCAGGCGGAGAGGAAGTTGTTGAAGTATGCAAATGTGAGGATATTGTGGCTTGCGAAGAATTAGATGGAGTTGTTGGTTCAGCAATTATAGATGTAAAAGTTGTTGGAGAAAGATAAGAGGTAGGAACAAGTGCTGATGTGGAATAGTGAGAGTATTTGGTGGTTAAGTGAGTTCAGTAGGAGTGGATTTATAGGGAAAGATGGATTCATGATATTGAACATGTTTGGAAATGCATATGCTACCGGTAGTTAAATTTAAAGAATTTATCACTTTTTTTCTTGAGTTGCGGAACCAAGAAAAATGCATGGAGCAAATTTGTTGATGAGGTTGGTGGGAAACCACGGATAGCACAAACAACTGAATGTCCTAAGATGCTTGTAAGATGGAGGATGTTGATATAAACACTCATATGGAGATATTGTCTGAAATTTGTAAGGCTATTGATTAATGAGGTAAGCAATTGTAAGAAATGTGTCCACCGAAAATTTAGTTATAAATTAGCATGAAATAACAAGGCAAGAACAATTTTGAGGTGGTGGTGATGTTTTTATTCAACCACATCATTTTGTTTAGGTGTATAAGGGCAGCTAATTTGGTGGGTAATGCCAGACTACTGTAAATGTTGTCAAAAATATTGTTTATATATTCACCACCACGCTTAGAGCGGAGAATTTTAATTGGTTTTTGAAACTATTTTTCAACTAGTAGTTTGAATTGCAAAAAATTTGAGCATGTTTCAGATTTTTAGTGTAGTCGGTAAGCCCAGTAATATCGAGAGTAATCGTCAACAAACAAAAGATAATATTTATAATATTGCATTGATAAAATAAGGGAAGGTCCACATATGTCATTATGAATAAGTTCTAAACATTGAGTAGTTTTTGGATAAGATAAAGAAAGTGATAAACGACTTCTTTTTGCCCGAGCATAGGAAAAATAGTGAGAATCGGTAGTTGATGACATGCTTGTCGAAGAAAGACTACGAGTATATGTTAAGTAGGCGAAGACAAATGTCCCAATCGTTGATGCTAAAAATTGGAGGAGGTAGAAGTGAGGGGAGCATTGTAGTTGAAGCGGATGAGGGTTTTGGGCAAGAGAGTGATGAAAGACTAATATGGTATAGACTATAGACCTTGAAGACTAGGAACTTGGAGAAGTATCTTGTTGGTCAGGGAGTCCTTACTGGTAAAGCCATGGGAATAAAAAGAACACCAAAGATTATCAGAGGTTAATTTATTAATGGAGAGAATATTGTGAGAGATTGGAAACATGAAGACCATTAGGGAGTAAAATCTTACAAGATGGGCTTGGGAATAATTCTTTGAGTAGATTGAGTAATGGGAAGTAAGTTGATTGTTGTCGACTTGGATTTGAGATGAACTAGAGGATGGTTGAGTGGAGTGAAGTTGACATTGGTTGGAGGTAAGATGAGCTGAAGCACCGAATCCAAGAACCACTTAGCATTGGATGAAGTTGATGCAAGATAAGGTTACGATGAAGACTGAAATAAGTGTCAATCCAATGCCAACAATTAATTGTAGAATGTCCAGATTTGTCGCAAATTTGGCATTCAATATATGGATGGGGCCTCTAACCACCACATGAAGGTGCATATTGTGTGCGACAACCCCTTGATACAGCTTGTGAGTTGCGATAGCGAGCAGGTTAAGAAAATGAGCTACATCCACGAGAGATACTATGGGTTGCAGTGAGTGCAATTGACATATTAGCAGCAACAGGGGATGGAACTTCACTTGCATTTTCAACTGAGAGGTTCAGCTTTTAACTACAAAGTAAGGCATAAAAGTTGTCTAAGCTGATTGGATGTTGATGTTTTAAAGGATTGATATGTAGATGACAGACCATTTAATGTGTATAGACTTATATCCTCTTAATCAATAGATAAGCCCGCAATGACAATGGCATCAACTTTCTATTTGATTTCTAAAAGATAGTGCACCATGGATTGGTCCTTTAATTGAAGTTTATGCAGTTCATTTTTCAATTAAAGGATAAGAGCTCGATTCGTCGATTGTAGTCGGCGTTCAATTGTGAGCCATATTTCATGGCAAAAGTCCAAGTTAAGAACATATGGAAGTAACAAAGGAGATATGGTAGAGTAGAGCAGCAACCAAATTTTGATCAATGAGTATCCAAATTTGCAATTGTGGATTAATAACAACAGAACCATCAGCGAATTCCAATTGTTTGGGTGGTTTGGCAGTAGATCCTGTAAGATAACCATCAAAACTATTTGCACAAAATAGTTTAAGGATTTGTGACTTCCAAATCTGGTGATTATTGGTGTTGAGCTGAACAATAATCACTTTTTTTGACATTGACCGTGAAGAATTTGAGTTGATAGATACTATTGCACTCATGTTGAGTGGAGGGACTATAGGAGGCAAAGTGGTAGAATCGGAGACATCCATATTGAAACAATTGCAAGAAAAAAAAAAGAACTAGTATGGCAATGACCGAAGACACTCTAATACCAGGTTAATGCAAACGATTCAACATTATTCTTCTAAGAGTAACAACATACCGTAAAAGCAAACTAGAAGCAGAGAACTAAGGAACTTTATCTCTGTTCATTACATTATCAGCTATAGGACTAAAGCTTTATATATAAGTATATTGAGTATAAAGGTACACATAATTAGTTATTCAACAATAGTGAGGATTGCTTGAGCAAAGAACTAACGGTTCAGATTATAGGCTCTGAAAAAGGTGGTCTGCTCCAGGTCAGCACAAGTGGAGCTTTAGGCCGGTTTATCATCAATTGATATAACTTATCACCTTTGCTCTTATCAGTGCGTATGGGTTCTGTAACCATAGTTAATTGTTGGTATGAAAATGCTGTAGGGTTGGAGGGGAGGCCATGGACGAGGAGCTAGTTTCTGAACTTGTATTTTTTGAGAATAGCTCTATTAGTATAATGTTAGCAGTATGATGTGAAGTTAATACCATTGTGACGGGTCATGTTCACCAGAGAAATGATCAGAGCTGCAGAGAAGTGATGGTGAATGTTAGATTCTCTTATTAATATTTTTATTACCCTTGTCAACAGTGTGCACATATATTGCACTTTTTGATCCAATGCTAGCCCTCACGTTATGATGCAAGCAAAGATAAGTGGCTACAATAAATATTAAAAGATCTAAAATTTCTATTGGAATGCTAATGAGTTGTTAATAAAACAATGTGCCTTAAATGATTTTTCTTGTTGTAGATAACTTTTTTCTATTTTCGACCCTCCTCTTGCTACGCACAAATCTCTAACTTTGATTTCATTCTTGAGAGAAACAAAGTGCTGTTTTCAGCTTTAGTTTGCTGTAGACAACCAGAATCTTTGTTTCTACTTGTTGTAGGTCTCAACCAACACCAGCGCCAACCTTTGGAGCTGCAAAAGCAAGGAGCAAGGGTGCAAGACATAGTTATGGCTTTCAGGAGGCAGCAACAGGGGCTGTTGGGTGCAAACACGAGACCAATGGCTGTTTGGTCCCAACGAGGGTGGGGGGAGAGGGAAGAGGGAAAGTATTGAATGTTTTTTATTGCAAAATCAATCCTTCGAATAGATAATTACAAAATGAATAAAATTTAAAATCAATCTTATTCTTCCTAAACTAACTCCATAAAATAACAAAACCTTAACTTCAAATTCAAAATAAAGTTATGCAAAAAATTTAAAAATGATCTTATTTGGGGTTGGCCGACCTTAATGATATCTGAACTGGCCTACCACGTTAGCTTTTACAATTTTCTCGATCCTTATCAATGAACTAGCATCATTCGCCTCGTCCGCGTCGTTCGCACCTGGGCCGGGCCCGCGTGGACCATCTAGACCGGTCTAATAGGGTTCTCCTAATTGAACACCTAATTATCTCCATATAATGGATCAATTCCAGCTGTCAGCCTTTATTTTCAACTCCATTGATGATTCAGAATAACCCATACTAGCTTGGCTTCAGCTTTTTGGATTCTCCTTGAGTTTATTGTTGCCCAAATGTAGCCATGCAGGATCACTCTCCTTGAAGTTGGCTCTAACATGAAAGTTTTTTAGATTTTTTTTTTTTTTGGGTGGGGGGTGGGGGGGGGGGGTTTTGGAAATAATAACGATCCATAAATAACAAATCAAAGGGGCTTGAATTAATTTTTCTTGATGTAGATAACTTCTTTTAATTTTTCACTCCCTCTCTCTATGCATAGCTATCTCCACTTTTGATATTGATTTCTTGTCCTTTTGACAACATTAATGTTGTTTTTTCGCTCTAGTTTTCTATAGAAAACAACTAGAATATTTGTTTCTCCCTGTTGTAGGTTTCAACCAATATTTGGATGGTCTTTGGAAAGACAACATTGAAGAACAAAGGCAATTAGTGGTGCTATAGGAGGCAGTATCAGGGACAACTTGTTGCTGATATGTGTGGAGGTAGAGTCAAAGTTGACGACTATTTGGCTAGGGGGTATGGAAGGGGAAGAGCAACATATGGAATATTTGAGATACTTGGATACATTTCATTGTAGGATTCGAGAATTTAAATGGATAAACCTAGATTTTGATTTCAAATACAACTTATCGACAGAAAATTTAAAATAATATTGATGAGAATCCCTAGAAAGGCAAGCCACCTTAATTCCTGTTCTCCTCTCTATTGTCATAAAGAGGTCCAAATTATTTGCTTCTTGATTTTGATAATCATGCATTCAGTTGACGATTCATCATTCTTTTGTAGACTTCTGGTGACTTGATATTCGATCTTTATGGTCGATTTGGAAATTGCTACCATTGACATTCTTCATGGGTCATACTTCCAAAATTTCATTGTTCCTGACCCCTCTGTTCCAAGTTCTTGAGCAAAGACCATCCATCAATAGTCTAACTAATAATTCATTTAATCTAATCCCCAGATTACTTTTCCAAGATACCTTCTCACTGACCAGCTAATGTATCAAAACCTCTCGTCAAAAGTGGGCTCTTGGTTTCTGTGTTGACTTTGTCTCCATTACTAGATGCTAACAAAGAAACCCTAGAGGGGTTGAAAGAAAAAATAGCATTAGACACCTTTGTTATTCTATTATCTTTGGGTTATGTTCTCTGCTCAAGAACTTGAAAGATATTAAAGGTTAGGCTTGGGTTGTTTTTTTCCCCTTAAGATTCTCTAAACTACAATTATGGCATAAAACCATCATTTTTGTCTTTCTATCCTTATGGTTTGCATTAGTGAATTGATTCAATGCGGTTTAAAATCACATGCCAATAATTCAAACAAAAGGGAAGTAGATAGAAAAAAGCTGCACCTTATTCATAATTGTTTTCATACTGATGCAAGCAAACTAGATAGAAAAGCCAGATAAGGAGAACGATGGGCAAAACTATAACCAAACTCGATTTAAATAGTAGCAATCATCTATAACATCAAAACCGACGGATAAAACGAGAAGAGAGATCAAAAGAAACAAAAGAAATACAAAAAGACGCTATCCTCATAACAACCGACAGAACGGTTTCCTCACATGCATCGAAATATAGGTTAAGCAAAGTATGTGCTTAGGGCTAGCAAACCGATGGTCCACCATAACAAGATAGTCCAAACATCCAACCAAACTCCTCCAGCAAATGCTCCCAAATCAGCCAACAAAGACCTCCAAAGCTCGAGAAGAATAATACAAATGGAGTGGAACTTGCGTAGAGAAGAAAGTGGTAAGAAGCCCAGACGAAATAGAGGAGAAGAAGAAGTGGACAAAGCTCTCAAGCTTTTCCAAGAAGAAGAAAACCCTCAGGTTTTTAAAGAGACTAAGCTCAACCAAATTCAACAACCTTTCCCCTCAAAAATCATCTTCTATTTATAGGCAAGAGAGGGGAACCAAGTAGCCATAACACATCCAACTAAACCAATTAGATTTAGGGAAATGAAAGGCCAACAGCCACATAACCTCAGTCCCCAAACGGCACAGCAAAACAGAGAAGAAAGCCCACGGGAACCAAGCAGAAAAGCCACGGAACCGAGCAGCCAGCCGCAGAACCAAGCAGCCAGCTGCAGAACCGAGCAGCAGCTACAGGAACCAAAGAGGCAAAAGCACGGGAAAACCACCCAGCACAGGAAACCAACAGTCAGCCACGGGAACCCAAGGGACAAGGCACAGGAAAACCACCAGCACAAGAAAACAAATAGACAAAGGAGAGGAGAAGAGGCAAGTCCACTCCAAAATGAATCCAAGACTTAAGATCATACCTTTTTAGATTAATGAGCTATGAAGTGCAATAAATCTCCCATTTAATGAACTAAACCTCAGCTCAACATTAGTGAGCTAGCATCTTAGGAAAATAAAGCTCAACTCCAATAAACCACCACCTCCCATCATCATCTTCAGCTCAAATCGAGAACCATAAGCCAACCCAAGAACCAACAACAGTCCAAAGGACCAATCAAGCTAGCAAATCAAAGGTCTACCAAAGCCCAAGCACAACCTACCATGATCATTGGATGCCTTCCATCATTGGATAGCTAAAAAAATGTAAAAATTAAATAAAATACTAATGTTCAATATTTGGAAATGAAAATACATAAATTATGATTGCATCACATACCCTATTAATAAATTGTATTCATTGCCTTTTAAAAAATTTTAAATTATAGTGGATTGTCTGGCTGTCTGACTCTGTCAAGTTGCATTAGCATATTGTTCTTATAGGAATTCTGATTAATGCATTCTGTCTTTTTTATCAACTCTATTTTATATGACTGTTTGTTATTTAATGAACCCTGAAAGACTAAATTTTTAAATTTAAGTGTTTGATTTTGGTGTGAAGTTTCATTTTATGCACTATTATAATACTGGTGTTTGCAATGCATATAAATAAATGAACAATTTATGGTTAATCGTTGCATTGTGAAGTGTGCAACAAATTTCCTATCTTATGCATGTAATTTGATCGCCTTCTATGTCTTCAAAATTATGTAGAATGCATTTGTAGATCGGTTCTTTCATGTAAAACAAAACATAATCAATGAATTGATCTCTGCCACTGCATAATATGTTTTTGTATTTGATGTTAATTCTAACTATTATAGATCTTTTCACAAAACTTATAGCCTCATTACTTTTGGTTCTGTTTTTTTTTTTTTGGGGTTTTTTTTTTCAAGGATTTAAACTATAGACCTCAACTTTAAAGTTTGAAGACGATACCTCTCATCCAAATAATTTGTAGTTTTGGCTTCCTCTTTCCTTTCACATTTTCTTTTAAAAATTTTGTTCGCCTCACCTTCAGCTCTATTATACATTGCCGAGTAGATGAATTTATTCTTAATAACATTATCTTAATTATGTTTTATGGCCGCATTCTTTCTACTTGCATTCATTTGAGGTATATGCTTCTTAGTTCTTTCGTCAATCCTTCATAACATTCTCTTTTGGGTTTCCATCATTTAGCACTTTTATATATCATAAGCACTACTTTCTAACGGTTGGTTAAGTTTTTTTCTATTATTTTTTTTCCATATGAGCTAAACTTCTTTTTCTTTTAGTTAAAAAAATGTTTTTTTGAAGAAGTTGATTCTCTTTTAAATATACTTTTACAAGGGGGTGATCAAGGGGCATTCACATTCCATAGCCATAGGTGAAATGATCAAATTTATGAATGATGAATCATTGCAAAAGCATTTGCTGAGATTATTTCTATTAATCAAGAACAAAAGTTGGGTTCCAAGACGATCTGATATGTTCCTAGTCTCAATCATAAACAATGATGACCAGGAACAACTAATGTTGCTCCTTGTGAGAAATCAAAGTTTTGGATTTCGGGAAGTGGCTACTAAACTTTGTTGTTTGTTCATCCAGTGGATATTTATAAACAAAAATGATGTCTAGCAATTAGAAAATTATACGATTCTTAAGGAGAAATAATTACATTGAATGATATCTCGTCTTATTTAATAAAATCTATCTATCTATCTATCTATCTATCTATCTATACATTCTATTCTTGCAGCAAACGTCCCTCCAAGTTGCCAATCCGTGGGAACAGACATTCCTTTCTTGTTTCTGACTTACCTAAGAATATGAATTGGCAATCTTCCCTTCATTCTGCTTGAGGTGATTTTGCTAATTCCTTTATTGTTTTTGCCAAGCAACCTATCCGTGGATTTGCATTCTCAGCACTACTTTTTGGTGCTTAAGCTTTTTCTATTATTATTTTGCAATTTGAACTATATTATTTTTCTTGTAGTTCAAATATATATATATTCTGAAAGAAGTAGATTCTCTTTTAAATTTCTTTTTTTATACCATTTCATTCATGTGTTTATTATTTTGAAATCATCATATATTTTAAAAATCCTGTATGTCATCTTTCAACTTGTTATCTTCTATCATCCCCACATCGTGAATTCCCAAAGCCCATTCTACTAGCGATTGCATGTCTATTTAAATCCTTAAAAATAATATTCTGTTTTTCCTTGGGTATTGCAATACTAATTTAACATGTCAAGTTCATGTTCCATCTGATATTGAATTGGGGTACAATTAAACCCGATACCTACCTATTTAGGGTCGTTGGGATCACTTTTTAAATTGAAAATTTTGTTTATATTTTGATACAAAAGAAAAATATTTTTGGTATCCAATAAGCGTTTTTATTATTGAATGTTGCATAAGTTAATCATGGTGAGGGTGGCAGCCGACAGTAGTAGTGGCTGGTGGTCGGATTGATTTTCATTTAAAAAAACTAAAAAAATGCCGAAATGTTGTTTCTTATATTTTAAAAAATAGCTTTAGTTGTTTTCTAAAACAAAAATTAACTTAATCAAACATCTTTTTCTAAAGACAAAAACAAAAAAGTTATTCCAAACAACCCTTTAATAATGGTTGCGAACTAGCTGGAGCTTACTCTGTCCAAATGAAGACAAGGTTGATATGAGCAGAACTAGCTTGACCAAAAAGTTAGAAGGAAGTATGCTGAGTCTAGGCGATGAAGACTGGCTAGTATAGGCTTTCTGTAATTAGCATGTTGATTTTTTTTTCCTATCAGTTATTTTAGTTGACAAGGGCTTTTCGAAGTTGTTCATAAGGTCTTGGGTAGAGTCTTTCCTACACATTGATGAATCCCAGGGAAGTATGTTGATGTTTTTTTTTTTTTTTTTCGCGGCACCAGTTCATCACTTATTATTTCCTTCTATTGTTACTTCTATGCGTGCATGATTAATGTCAATATGCAATATCTGCTATTAAAGCCTAACCTGACATATCATTCAGGTCTTTGACATTTCCTTTCTACAAATATTTTCTCCACATGAATTGGATTACCTCATCTGTGGCCGCAGAGAATTATGGGAGGTAATTCAAACCCCTTTTCTTCCACTTTTGAACGTTTTGTGTCATTATGGTTTTGTTTGGGACGACTTTTTTACCGCTTCTTAAATCAGCTTTCTAGTACAATAAATAAAGTTTTATACTAGAAAGTTGCTTTAAGTAGCAGTGAGAAAGCCGTCCCAAACGAAGTCTATATCTCCTTAACCCAAAGAAATTTCTTGAATTTGTGGTTTGTATGTTCTAGGCTGACACACTGGCTGATCACATCAAATTTGATCATGGATACACCGCCAAAAGTCCAGCAATTATTAATGTATGTACCTTTTTTTCTTCTTCCATTCCTTTGTTTTTTTGGGGCTATTACATACATAACTTCTAAAATTTGTCTGTCTACAAAATTAATACACTCTTTTGCATCTATTTTTCAAACTTTCACATAAATATCAAAATTCATCACAAAACTCCAACCCATTTTTTTTCACTTTTTGGCCAAATTTCAAACATTTTGATCATAGCAAGCACAAATACACCGTTCAAAAAAAAATGCCATGGTGTTATCTTTGTAAATAGACAAATTTTGAGTGTCTTGTATGAGATTCCCCCCCTTTTTTAAATTAACAGCTGCTGATGTTCTGTTGATCTTTTGCTTAGTTGCTCGAGATTATGGCAGAGTTCACTCCAGAGCAGCAGCATGCTTTTTGCCAGTTTGTGACAGGTGCTCCCAGGCTTCCACCCGGTGGCTTAGCTGCTTTAAACCCAAAGCTGACCATAGTGAGGAAGGTACTACAATGTTTCCATCTCTCACTGGCACTGGATTTATTGTTTACATAAAAAACAAATTTAGAAATCATAATGTGCAAACAAATTGTATTACTCGTGACATTCAGGCTTCGTTTGGGACGGCTTTCTTTCTGCTTAAAGCAGCTATCCAACACAAAATTTTTAATTTATGTACTAGAAAACTGCTTTAAGAAGCAGTAAGAAAGTCGTCCCAAACGAAGCCTTAGATACACTGTTAGACAATAGTTGCTAGTCATTTTTCCTTTTTTTTTATTGGGCAATCCTGAATGTCATAGTGGAATTTGCTGATGCATCAAACTTCATTTTTTAGATTTAAATTTATTAACTTTTCTACTTGCTGGCAGCATTCTTCAACAGCAACAAATACTGCGTCTAATGGATCCGTAATATCTGAAGCAGCTGATGATGACCTGCCAAGTGTCATGACTTGTGCCAATTTTCTCAAGCTCCCTCCTTATTCCACCAAGGTTTCCTTTCATGTCTTTTTCTTCTTTTTCTAAAATCATCTGATATGAATAATTGTTAAGGGGTATTTTTAATAGGTCATTAGTTACTAGTGAGTTCAATTAGTTTATAGATCATTATACATGTTAGATGGTTTAATGGATTATTAAGTGTTGTCTTGTCTATAAATACCCTTCTTTTGGAGAAATTATTATGTGCACATTGGACCGTTCAGAGGCAAATCAGTGCGTGCCACATCACCTGGTACATAGCCATGGTACACAGCAAATGGGTGACATGATGTGCTCTGATTTGTCTTCGGATGGCATCCGTATCCGCACAAAATAATTTCACCTTCTTGTGATGAAAATTATGGCATGGAAATAATAAGTAGACCGGCTTCGATTCCTATTCCCTTTCTCCATCATTTTCTATGGAGTCATAGGTATCCTCAAATTGCCTAGAGTTTCAAGAAAGTAACCTAGTTATATTTTTCATTGTTTTCAGTGTTTTCTTCACATCATCCTCCCACCTTTGCTGCTTTACTAACTTGGCTTTTGCAGGAAATTATGTACAAGAAACTTCTATATGCCATAAATGAAGGACAGGGATCATTTGATCTTTCTTAAGCCGAAAGACTACATTGTTATTACACATTTTTGCAGCCTATAAGCCCTCTCGTAATAATGTGGTAGGCATCCGTTATTATTCTTTCTTTCTACGCTCATTCTGTTTATTCTGTTTTGTTCTTTTAATCTATCGCGATGCAGTTGATACAGATTACAGAGGTTATTGTTTTATTTGACTAGATGGAATTTTGGAGAAAGAGAAGGGACGGCTTTCAGCAAAATTTGTAAATAAAGTGTTTTTTTTTTAATTTATTTTTTTACTTTTTCATTTATGAGCTTTAGCTCGGCAGTAATTTACTTTCATGATAATAACATATTGGTAGTAATTATAAGGGCATTGAATTGTGGTAATCAGTCTGCTTGATAATGTTCAAATGCCTGCGTTTTAGATATAAATGAATTCTATGATAGTAAATCAAATTAATTGATATTTTTTATGAGGAAAAAACTTATGTTATCACGAGCTCTTAAATTTGATTTGAGATACATACAATGAATACTATTTATGCATTTCATTCATCTTAAATAAGATTTTTTAAGCATATTGAAATTCATCATCATAGAAAAGTTTAGTCGGTTTTTTTTCATGTGGCATGCATCAATTGATGGCGGTTGGAAGATGGTGGTAGATAAAAATTATTTTTGTGCGGATGAATGCTGTCTGGAGATGAATCATAATGCGTCACGTCACCTCTTCGCTCGGTACCGTGGTTTGGTAATGCTGACGTGTTTGCGCCTAATTCGTCTTCGGATGTAGAGCTGTGTCCGGCCTCTGCACAAAATAATTTCTCGGTGGTAGATGGTGGCAATTGGCAGATTATAGGTTGAGTTTTCTTGCAGCGGAAATTTTGCCTGATTTGGAAAAGAGCTTAAAAAATAAGAATGATTTTTCATTAAAGAACTTGTTTGTCTTTGGGGAACTTAAAAAAAACAATACAAATAATAAATGTTATAGAGTGATCAAAGGGTTTTTTTGATTGTAATGGTAGGCTAGAAAAGGAAAGAAATATTTTAATTATACATTTTAATGTACTTGACAAAGTAAATTTAATACAAAATAATTTTTTTAGTTTAAATTCAATAAAAGGACAGGTCATCTGATTTTGTGACCTGAAAAATTTTCACAAAACCTTTAAAATTTTCTTCAGGTTGTCTTTATATAGAAATTTGACTTCTTTTGAGATAAATTTAATATAATTGTAATTTAACATATATATTTTAGATGTCTATTAAATTTTAAATTGACTTTAATAATTTCAAAGTCCATCCTCATCAAAATTAATAAATTTATCATAACATATTTTTGTGGTAAATTTGATTATTTACCCATAATGCCCAATATTCAAAAAAATATATGCGTTATTTAATTTTTCAAGAAAATATGCATAAGAGTTCTTTTCAGATTAAAATGTCCAATATAATTAAAATTGATTTGAACATAATTTGAATAAATTTTAGGTTTTGTTTGGGATGGCTTTCTTACTATTTCTTAAAGCTGTTTTCTAGCATAAAAAAATATTTTTTTTATTAGAAAGTTACTTTCAAAAGTTGTAAGAAAGCTGTCCCATACGAGAACTTTTATTAGAACTGGTGTCCTGATGTAGCTCTACAGCCGGACACCTATTATATGGCGCCACGTAGTAGCTCGAAAATCTGACGCAAACCCATCTAATTCACGTGTTTTAAACTATTTCAGGTCAGCCAGACGTAGTGTATATGAATTGGGCGCAAAAAGTTAAAAATATGCGCCTTCTTTACATGTATAATAACATTTTGGGGTATTATTCTAAAGACGTTATACAGTTTTTAGGCTTTATATTCTACAGAGAAAGATATCGTGAAGGGTTCGAGGAGATGGAAGATTCGAAAATGGTTTTCTCTTTGGAAGATTCGGAAGATTTCGAGGAAACTGCAGGGACGTATAATGTTGATGAAGTTTTTTCTCGTTTTTTTCTTGCTTCATTACGGATATAATCGGAGAAATATCGCGATTATGTATAACTCTAAACTGAGCATAATCATGAGTAAGGATTTGTGTACCGAGTTAAACGTTTGAAATAACTCGGTACATATCGGTACTTATAGGTAATGCTCGGTATGAACTCATTGCACATAAGTACCGAGCAAATCAAACATCGATGTAAATAATACCGATCTTAGTAGAGAGAGAGAGAAATATTTGAACTTATTGGTACTGCTCGGTACTGATAGGTATCGCTTTGTATAATATTGTTATATATCTCGGTACCGAGTAGATCCAAGGTATTAATTCCTAATACCGGTCAAAGAAGCTGCTCGGTATTAAATCGGTATTGAGTTGTACATGTAATGGTAAATTAACGTTATGAATTACATGAATTTTTCTTTAACAGTGTGTTTACAACTCTGAGAAGGAAGCATATGATAAATATTGCTAGTACGCGCATTATCATGGATTTAGTGTTCGGAAAGAGCATTACTCGTTCTGGCCAAATTCAAGGAAAATCAAATCAAAGGATTTTGTGTGTTCCAAAGTAGGATTCAAGAAATAGACTAACAAGAATAAGAAGGTTAAATATCGAAAATCATGTACACGAACCGGATGTCTAGCGATGTTTAGATTTTTGGTTAGAGAAGATGGGATTTGGATGGTGAATAAATCCATAGAGAGTCACAATCATGAACTGGCTAGGCCGGATGATCAACATTTGCTTAGGCCATCTAGCAACATTACTGTTGAGAATGCACCTGTTTTAAAATCAATGTCAAAAGCGGGGATAAAAATAATTAATGCATTTACATACCTATTCGATGAAGTGGGAGGTGTAGGTAATCTGGGGTTCACAAAGAGGGATTCATACAACTACATTCAAAAAGAAAGAAGAGCTAAGATTGAGAATGTGGATAATAATTCACTAATCCAATTGTTTAAAGAATGGGCAGTTGATGACAACATATTTGCCTGAGATGTGTAAACTGATGAAGATGATATGTTGTTTAATTTTTTTGGGTTGATGGACTGGGGAGAATTGATTATGAATGCTTTGAGGATGTGATTATTTTTTATACAAGTTATCGTTTAAACAAATATAACTTAGCCTGTCCCCCTATTGTTGGAGTGAATAATCATTGGCAAAATATTCTATTGGGTATGACTTTTTAATTATCTAATGAGACAATTGAGTCTTTTTCCTGGCTATTTAGAACATTTTTAAGGATTATGGATAACAAACATATCATAACTATATTTACCGATCAGGACCAAGCAATGGGCAGGGCAATAGAGATTGCATTACCTAATACACGACATAGGTTGTGCCAATGACATATGTACAAGAAGGCTCCTTCCAAAGTTTGGTGCTTTAACAGTAACAACAAAGTGAAATACCTATTTTATTATTGTTTCAACAAGTGTGATTATGTGGAGGAGTTTGAGAGGAAGTGAAATGAAATGATCACAAAAGGGAACCTTCAGAGCCATCAATGGTTGAATGATTTGTACAAAATCAGGGAGAAGTGGTCAACAACATTCAACAAAAATTATTTTAACCTTGGCATTTTATCTACACAAGGTAGTGAGTTCGCCAATCATGTATGCCATGAATATTCTAAGCCAACAAGTATTGTCTTGAGTGTTTCCTGGATTTGTAAAAGGTGATGAAGACTTGGCGTAGGAATGAACAATATGAAGATTTTAAATGCAGTCAAACTGATATACAACCTTATATGAAAAGGAGCTCAATATTAAAGCAAGCTGTCTAATTTTATTCAAGAACGTTGTAGTCATTTTTTGAAGAGGAGTTCTTACATGGACTAGGTGGACTGTGCATTGAACATTCTTCGCCTGATTTATCTACGTTTTTCGTTAAGAATATAGACAATTAATTTGACTCACACAAATGGATTGTAACTTTTAATTCTCCAGAAGGCACCATACAATGCACTTGTGCAAAGTTCAAGATGATGGGTATATTATATTCTCATTGCATGCGAGTTATGAGGCAGTTTGATATTGTTAATATCCCTGTAAAATACTTACTCCCAAGATGGTCAGCAAGAGCTCGAAAAGATTTATACTCTGGAGGTAAAATCCCATGTATAGGCAACAATGTGTGTGAATCGATTGTGGGGTCCTGTAACATAATGTTCAGAAATTATATTTGCCGATTTGTATATCAAATTAGCACTGAAGCACAGGGTAATGAGGAGGCAGAAAAGTGCGTGATAGATGCGATGAGTATATTGGCTGGAACAGTGCATTTCATTAAGGAAGGCAAGAAAAATAAACCCATATCTGGGGCCGGCAATAAAACTATTAAAGATCCTACGAAGTGTCGGCCAAAGGGCATCTCTAATGCAAGATTGAAGGATCACTAGGAGAAAAGGAAGAGCAAAAAAGTAAAACACATAAAGAGGAATCCTCCTACAAGCATACAGTTTACACTTGGAGAATCAAGCAGTCAATCGTCTTTTATGTAATTGGGAAAGGTTAATGGAGATGATTTTTTACAAATTGTTAGAAAGTTCTAATTTATTTTGCTTCAAAGTTTTATTTGAATTTGGAATCCTGATGATGTAAGCATTTTGCACAATTTTGAGCTCGTTGTATTACTCGGTATAACGAGGATTTGCTGTTTTTTTGTCGGTACTAGTCATTTTTAATACTTGGTATAACTAGGTATTGTACTTTTTTGGCCGGTATTAGTCGTTTTTATTACTCGGTACTCGTCCATAGTTGTTACTACTTGGTGAATCTTTGGAGAATATCCTTGCATATCAAATAATTAAAAAACCAAATCTAAAGCTGATACTGAGTATTAAAGAATCTCGGTATCGAGTATTAAAAAAACATAATATGTTATATAACAACGAGAAAAATGATTTGGAGCATATATCTACACATACCTAGTAATAGTTCTGAATATCGAGTAATACCGAGCAAAATTAGAGAGCTTTAAATCCGATTCATATCCAAACTTTTCAAAAAAATTTACTCGGAACTAAATATAAAATATATTATATAACAATGAAATACATTAATTCTAAGATTTACCTAAGCGTATACCGAATAATAATTATGGATACCGAGCAGTACCGAGTAAATTTACAGATTTTTCTATTCGATTCATATCAAACCTTTTCAAAATAATTCACTCGGTATATAATTAATCATATATTATATAACCAATATAAACATTAATTGAAAGATTTATCTAAGCTAATACCAAGTAATAACTGTCAATACCAAGCATTACCGAGTAATATTAAATACCTATCTATCCGATTCATATCAAACCTTTTCAAAATAATTCACACGGTACAGAATATATAATATATTATCTAATCTTATACTAAGTATAAACTTTTAATACCGAGCAGTACCGAGTAATACCATTCATGTAAACCTAATAATAAATATTGTAGAAAAGATATTTCGAAATGTAAAAAAATATACATATATTTTTCCAACAATATTCACGATTTTAAAAATTGCTTCGTATTGGAACCTAGCAATACCAATCGATAACAAGAAATACCAATCTGTACCGAGTAGTACCGAGCTGTACTGACCACGATGTTCCGATTGATTACAGATGTTTTTTCACGAGAAATTGAAAGTTTTACAACACCCATTACACTTTCTACGTAAACCCT
This sequence comes from Dendrobium catenatum, assembly GCF_001605985.2. Classification (NCBI taxonomy): domain Eukaryota; kingdom Viridiplantae; phylum Streptophyta; class Magnoliopsida; order Asparagales; family Orchidaceae; genus Dendrobium; species Dendrobium catenatum. The sequence continues at coordinate 487,077 of NW_021318640.1, forward strand.
AGCCCTAAACATTTAACTTGCGAAAATTTATTTGCTTCAGAAAAAAACCAACTAACCAGAGGCATTGTTTCTCTGAAGTTAATCAAACACAAAGTAGATTCTTAATGCCACAGGAAAAAGCTTGTGACTGTGAAGAAAATGAATAATTGCCGGAAGAAAATCTTCGTCTATGAAAATGGTGAATTGAAGTGAAAGCCGCTGCTCTTTATTTAAAAAAAAATCATCATTTTCGGGTCCACTCGGTAAATTTTCGGGTCCGCTGGTCGGGTCGTCATCATTCAAATTTCGCACGTGCTATAACCCAACATTTGACCGGCTGGGTCGGCGGAAATTTGCCAAGCTACGTGACGCCACATAATAGGTGTCTGGATGTAGAGCTACATCAGGATACCTGACCAAATAAAAATTCTCCATACGAAGCCTTTGTCAAGGTTGTGATCAGTAGAGAAATTCTTAAACAATCTAATGTGTTTGGTACATGTTAATTCATCAATTCTCTTGTCTCTTTTAAAAAATCAATATGAATGTGAGAATTATTTGCCTTCTAACGCAGCCAAGGTGATTTTGAACTTGACATATCTTTTATTCTTCTCTTGATTTGATATATGGTAAACACTTTACCTATTTAAAATCTATAAATTAACTTCTGTTTTTGAAAATCTTGCTTGAGCTTTTTATATTCTAAGGATATGGAGAAAATTAGTAGGTAAACTAGCATAATTGTTTTTATTAGATGTACTCAAAATTTTATTAGAATATACTGGCCAACTAATTGTTAAAATGTTTTCTTTATGTTGATAGCAACCTCATTGAATGATCATCATATGAGCAGCCTCATATAGTTTTTTTTTATTGAGAATGTTCATTTAAAATAAAAAATTGTCAATATAAATTTTGACATTAGAATAATTCATATTTAACAAAAAAATAGGCAAATCTATAGTATATTGGGACTAAATTTAAGCATGAATTTGTTAGGGTCAATGGAATTGGGTTGGATGTTCAATAGGTGATGATATGAACACTCCACATGCATAAATTAGTGATATTATGGATGTACAAGCTACTAGTGATTGTAATTCAATTGATGCTTCCGAGTATAAGACAATGGACATGTCAATCTAAGTTTGTGATCGAACTAAAACAAACAAATGACTATGGTCATTTGATTCTTCATGTATTATGGGGCTAAAAGCAACATATAAATATATGGAGAATACATGCATAACTCCTAACCTGCAAGAGTTAATGATTGAAGGAATCTTAAATTTAATGACTGCTGCTTTATTAGCACTATGCTTAAATTTTATAACTAGTAAATTATGTGTTGCCCAACTATTTAAAAGAAAAGAAGGGTTTAAAACACATTTTACATGTCTATGCCATAAAAAAAAACTTTTAATTGAAGGTGAAAAAATTTAGTGATGTACACCTGTTGCTTTTCAAATATACACTCGTGGAGCTTGCATGCAAAATAAAATAACATATTCAAGTATGTTGGAGATAATGAGGTTAACATTGGAAACACACTTGCATTCGTGGCTCATGAAGCAAAATACAATTATAACATACATTAGAAGAGACTAAAATATTGAATTGTCCTACAATAAGACTTTTGGGTGTCGCAAGCAAGCTATCACCCATATTAGAGATTCCTCTAAAGCATCCTTTTAAAGACTAACATCATATATGGTTGTGCTACGAAGAAAAAAAAAATCTAATGATAAATGTTGATCTCTAATAAGACAACATTAATTGTTTCAAATATGTAAATTTCTCTTTGAGTACTTATATTCAAGGATTTAAAATCACATGTTACTTTGTTTTAAGAGTGGATAGAATATTTTTGAATATAAATTGTCAATAAATTTTACTTATGGTAGTGGATATTAACACTCAAATTTACCATGTGAAATTTATAATTGATGACTACAAAAATAATGAATAATGTATATATTTTATGATTAGGTTGGGGGAGTTAATATACATTGAAGAAAATTTGGTATTGGTTATTGATCGATACAACCATATTGTTAATGCTTTGTTAGACATTTTTATGAAAGCACAACATGGAGGTTGCACTCACACTGTGACAATAAATATCTAAATTTTATGATTAGGTTGAGGGAGCCAGTAGACATGGAAGAAAACTTGCTATTTGTTATTGATAGACATGACCACATTGTTAATGCTTTGTTAGTCATTTTTATTGAAGCATACCACTGAGGTTGCACTCACAGTGTGACAATGAATATCACAGTAATGTTCAAATTTGATTGTTGTCAAAATGAATATCACTTGGCTTCTGATGCTTACAGAAGAGTTGAGTTCCTTAACTTCTTTGATAAAATACGTATTAAGAACCCAACTATAACATCTTATCTTGAGAATGAGTGGCTTGGAATGAAAGACTCGCTCTTTCTTCACTAAAAATCGATAAAACTTAATGATAATAGACATTTTTTAGGGCTTCAACAATATCACTAAGAGTACGCGCACCTATTTGGAAATTATATTGCTAGTCTATTTAAGGCTCACATTACTAAATGATTTTTTTACGAATCTAATATGATAACTATTGCAAAAACTATTTTAGCGAAGAAAATTGAATAAGAATTAGGAAAACTTTTGAATAAGGCTCAAAGTACAAGTATCTACCATGTTAGTTAATTTAAATTGTCAATCCTTAATACTGATATAAATTTAAAGGATACGATTTGTATATGTTCATAAAGTTTGATGTTGTTGCTCTTTTGTGTACATACGCATTAGCATAAGATTGAGATATGAGTGTTAGTTTTTATTCATTATGTTCAAATTTCTATACATAAAAAGTATGATCATCTGTATACATTGAGAATTTATATATAGCTTAAAAAAAGACATTTGAGATATTCTATATGAAGTATATTAGTTATTACATTAACCTTTTGTTGAAGCTGAAGAATATCTATGTAAAGAAAAATAACGGCCTTTTAAGAGGGAGAATAGTTGTAGCCAATGTGGATAAATTGACATTTTTGTGTTGTTGTTATTCAATGGTTGTACAATGATGTATTGTTTGTTATTTTTATGTATTATACATACTAGATGAGCATAATGCTGTTAAATTTGTTGTATTATGTATGCTATGATCGCACTCTTTTATTCAAATCTTATTTGCATCTTATTCGATCATTATTTACCCCATGTTACGATTGAATTTGACATGTGTTTACAGTAACCACTCTTTCAATTTGCTATGTTATATCAAATATTGAACGAATTTTTCTCAAACTTGTAATAACTATTTCATAAAGTACCAAATAATATCTTATTCAAATCATATTTGAAATTTGATTTACAAATTTCCAAATAATAATAATTAAAGTTTGAAGAATGTTCAGTATAGATCAAATTTTTAATGCATATATTCTAAATCTTGATCAAATATTGTTTGAATGTTATTCAAATTAAACCATAATCTATAGTCGAACGTGGGGGCATTTTATGTATGAATGAAACATCAACTATATTTTTTCTATAAAACAAATAATCCAATATATTTATCTAATTTTGGACATTATAAGTCATATAAATTTAATTTTTCTTTTTAGTTTATGTTTATTTTTTCTTTATTTGAGATTTAAAAGTTTAGAAGGAAAGTAAAATAATCTCATTCAATATTTAAAATTTTTATATTAGATAATTTATATTATTTTTATTTTCCAAAGCTCATTAAAATGACAAAAATAAAAATAAATATGTGAAATAAAATTCTGAAATTACTTTAAATTGAGGACCAAATATTGTTTTTAGAATATAACACACTGTAATTCACCATGGAGAGACTCACGTCGGATGTCACCATTTCTCTACTAGAAACTCTCAAGTCTTAACTGCTGTTTGCGCCCACTTCCTTCCTCCGCAAGCTTCTTCCCCTCAAAACCCCGCCAAAAAAAAAATACGCCTTCTCTCCTCCTCGAGTGAGTCGATCAATGGTAAAACCCGGGGTCGCTAGGGTTTCCTCTGACCCTTGAAATTGCAGCTTGGAAGGCACTTGTCCGGTTGCCCCACTCCATGGGGAAAAGGAAGCCGGTGGTCGTCCTTTCTTCGTCGGATGACGAAGTGGCCCGAACCCGCTCCACAGGCCGGGCACGAGGTCTTAGCGAGTCCAGTTTGAAATCTTTGTCTGCTGCGCGGAAGAAGACTCGTTCTGGAAAATCAAACGGTGGCTCTGATGTCAGGCATTCGCGCGAAGCCGAAGCGGTATGTTTGGGTGTCGATCATTTATGAAGGTTTATCGTGTTGCTGATTTTTATGCAGCATGTTTTAGATTTTGTTCTTCCTTTGAGATTGTATGGCCTAAGGCCATTTTTTTCTGGTTGAAGGCCAAGTTTGCGGCACTTTCGGAGGATTTTTGCGGCTGTCTCCAGAATTTTCACTTAACGAGAGGTTAGATTTTTGATATTCAGGCTTGTATGTATATCTGGGCTTCTAAAAACTGTCATCTAACTTTTTTGTTTCTTTTTCATTAGTTACAGTAGTTTGACGAACGCTTTTCTCAGCTGCGGATCTTTGGGGGGTTCCGTAAATTTGAAGTTTTATAGGGATTAAGCTTGTTTAGTTAAATGGATTTTGCATATAAACATAATGCATGCATTGATATGATATACAAGTCATTAGTGCTATATCAAACATTAAATAACCAAAGCTTAGGGAGACGACATTGATCATCGCCTCAACGCCTCATTGGCGGTCTCCCTATCAAGCTGCTCTGGCACAAGCCGGCACCCCCCTAAATGCTTGAAACGCTACCCCGGGCACTCACCTGTGCTAGTAAGTTCGTCTCGCCTATATCGATCTCTTTTCATGCTGCTCTATTTCTTCTCACCTGCTATGTTCTATTCGCTGCCCTAATAGTTGCGATTCGAAGGAATAAGCGAGCCAGTAAGGGAAAAAAAAAAATCGAGGCAGTAAGGAGGAAACCAGGTTATGCTAGTTTGGTTTAGGAAATGTTTTTTTTTTGGTCTGATATTTATTGGGCTTATTACATATATCCTCTTCTACCACTATCTCACCTGTGCATCTCCTCAATTCGATGTTTTCTAACAGCAGAATCCTCTCGCTTTCGTGAGCTTGTAGCGAAGAGCATACCTCACCTTCTGGGCATGTTTGAATGCACATTTTTCTTATTATAATATTTCTATTGTTATAAAAATCAGTGAAGTTATGGATAGTAGTAACTCTTTTCCAATTCTAGAACTTATTTTATATTTAGGCATTTTGGCTTTACAAGTAAACAAGTAAAAATAGTTTCTTTGTTAAGAATGACATCCAAATCACCATCTTGCATATAAAAAAGAACTTTTCAATTGCCTTTTAAAACAACAGCTGTATAACCAAACTAAACCTAAGAATCTGGTCTATTTAGGAAGAAACACATGGAATTTCAACAGCATTAAAGATCAAGTATCATATATCTCATAAAAACATCACTTGATGATGTCAAAAACTTCATTGCATAAGAGTTCAACAACCTGTTTAATTAAGGAGGGATGAGAGAACGATTCAAACTTAGTTTGTTAATTTTGTAATAATGAGGTGTTAGAGAGTCGGCATTATTTTAGGCTACTTTGATGGCCTATAGGCGTTGTAAGTTATATTGCAGGTGAAAAAGGGTGCAGCCATATTTTCTCTTCAAAAATTTTCTAGTGCATCTCTCTTCCTTTATACCAGAAGTCCTCTTCTTTTGCACCCTCATATCTGATCAATTACAAAAAAATCTCATTTGGCTCCTACATAACTTTAGCTTCATAGATGATTTATAATTTACAAAGGGTAACCTACAAAGGGATCAAGTTTGGAAAATTTTGTTCATGAGCATCTTGGATTTCAGTTATTCGTTGTGTTGTTTTTTTCTTGCATACAAAAAATGTATATATTTTTTGACAATCTCATTTTTCCTGAAATTATGCATCTATGTACCTAAGCCGACTATTAGACATCTTGATATCATTATGTTGTAGATCTGGAAAAAAGATAAAAGAAATTAATATTATGTTCACATCAGTGCCCCTTTGAATGAAACTGAAGCATTGCAGTTGAATTTTGCACCATGGAACTTTTAATTGATCTTACATATGCCAACCCTCCTTATTTAGTGACAAATGTCTGGTTTCCTTGCAAATGAAAATGCTTTGGTCATAATTTGCTTTATAATTTACCTAGAATGTTTTGTAATTTGATTCTTTGAATTTTTTCCCATTATTGATACGAGAGAAGACCTATGATACTTGGAAAGCTAGTTTAGGGAATTAAAAATATTGGCATGGCGAGAATTCTTATTATTTAAGCTACAGACATGTTTCCATCTTTATTACAAATTTCACTAATCTTTTTTGTTTGGTCTCTTCTTTGTTCTTTATTTTTACTATATTTGAAATTTAATGATTAATTTTTAAAAATTGGAATTAGAAAGCTAACTATTCTAATGAGAGTTTATGGGCACTGAGAAGGCTTAATCATTTTTGGAAAGAGGTTCTTTATCTAGAATAATTTTTCATGAGGTAGATATAATAGAAGATAATATACTATTGTCTATCAAGAGATTTTTCCCTCATATGTGATATTTATATTCCCAATTTAGGGCTTCTTAGAGTGGGGAATTCCCATAATTAATTATTTGTCTTGTTCATTTGAGAGAATTTTTCATTAAGCCTAATTTTCAAGCTTCATGATAGTTTAATGGATGGTTTCTTGCATGGTGTTACCTACTGTGATAGTTTTGGGAGAGAGCATGCCACAATTTGGCTCATAAGATATGGTGGTGTATTGATAACAATCCCTATTAAAGTCCAGTATTTTTATATCTCTGATATGTTTAGTCAGATGAGGTAATAACCCAACTTGATTGGAGGAATATTTTTAGTAGCTCTGAGTTGGTTTCTTTTAAGGCTTGCCATAAATTCGAGGATAACCTTATCAAAAGGTGCTAATTTCATGGCTAATCTAACTTATAGAAGGCTTCATGTGTTAGTGAGTGCAATAAATGGTCATAACTCATAAAATTAAACTACTAGTATAATGTTTGGTCAGGGTATTTCCACTGTAATATAGTGCTTGCTATTACAATCAGGCTGATCATCTAGCTAGGAGATACACACTTTAATCATAATATACTGATGTTGATATCCAATCTAAATGTTGTGGAGTTGGTCAATCCTTTGATTGGGATCGTGTCCATTAATCACGCCTTTCATTCGAGGTGAACCCTTAAGTATATAGTGACTTGAAAAAGTGGTTTTTTCTCTCTTGGACCCCTCTGGTTATGATCTCTTGATGCTTGTGCCATTTAGAGGAGCATCTCTGTATGTTGATATTAGATCCTGGTGGGATTAGTAGGATTTGTGCTTGAACAATTAGTGGTCTTAGTTCAACAAGTTTGTTCTATTGTCTTGGATTATAGTGTGGAAGCATGACGCTTGAAATTTCTTCATATCTTATTTTTGGGATTACCGGGGTACTGGCACATAAATTAAGGTGACAAGAATCTCTGTTAGTTCATTTAGGATCATCATATCATAACTTTCATTTTTTATTGCAAAAGTTCATGTTTGTCGACCTCTGTCTTAGCTGAAGATGAACTAAGAGTCTAGCGTGGATCATCTTATTAAGTTTGATCGATTTAAGTGTTCCAAGTACTTGGTAAAAATATTATTTTGATTGGATGTGACTAGTATGCTTGACTTGCATCTTTTGATCAAACATGTTTGGTAAAAATGATTTTGGTCCTTGGTAGAATAATCAATTCGAAAAGGTATAAATGAGGTAATATTCTAATGATCTTGTATGGCAGCTGGGCCGCGAGTTGTCTTGACCATTATTTATATGGCAATGATTGAATTTGGTGGGATCTCATGTTTTCCCTATTCTTGATACTAATTATTTGTATTTAATGAATTTGTTGAGTATTCTCCTGATTTCTCCTTGGAAGAAAATAGGGACTGTGTGCTGTGAAATAGCCTTGGGAAGGTTTAAGCACTAATACTTAGATTGTTTTGGGATTTTTTTAAGTTTTTGAAAATAGGGACTGTGTACGAGTGTATTTTTTGGTTGAGCAGGAGGGGACACAATCTTGCAACAACATGTTAGCGGAATGTAATTCTACTAATAGATGAAACTATATGACTTTTGAAGTGAAGTAACATAGGTCAAACCACTTTAAATTGGCCATAATGCTATTTACCTTATAATGAGGTCAAATCATACAAATAATGTGTGTAATACACTCGTACCAACACTTGAGCACATGATGCTTATACTAGGTTGTTAATCATTAATGGATAGAGCCACAAATTATGATGTTGGAGTATGTGTGATGTGACTTTTGTCTCTGAACAAGAGAGACCCCCTATGCTATATATGGCATTAAGATTCCATTTGCATCATTTTAAATGCATGGAGTATGAAGCTTAGTTCATTTTGTACATGGGGATAGATGTAGGGAATCTTGTTGGACCTTGTGTGCAACTTGCCTCGGTTCAAGCTTATGTCCTCCTCTCTTTGTACATCAGCTAGCATAAGTTTGTGTAAATTGGCTTCATTTAGTGTTATTATATTCCACTTCAATTTCTCAACATGTATTAGGTGCATTTAAATTTGTTTCGTTTGTCAATATATATTTTTTATATTTATGTTCACGCGTCTGGTGATTGTCTCAACAACAGTTTGCGTAATGCAATGTGGTGTGGAGTGGAAATTTGTTTAGTATTTCATAGAAAATTTTCAACAGAGTTTCTAAGCCACCCTCCCAAGGGGGATAGTGACAACTGACAAGATTATAAAGCATAGCCTACCCATGCATAAAAAGGCGAACATTGGTAGTGCCTATCCTACCCATGCCATGAAATCTAACATATGTGATGCATAAAATCATGATATATTCTATCTTACCACGTTAACAAAGACGAACATAACATTTTATAATTTTTATGCAGGAGTTAAAAATAACAGAACAAAAGTATATTAAAGATGAGGAGAATTTCCCCATGATGCTAAGAAAGATGCATCGGCCTTGGTAAATTATGTACATGACCTAATTTCTTAAATGGAAATCCTACAGGAGACATACACCTTAAAAATTATGTAGTGATTCTAATGTAGAACGAGAAGGGAAAAAAGGGGACATTTGAGATTTGCATTTCTTGCTTTAATTGAGATCAAAATATTAGGAATAATTAAATCAAATCAAGTCAAATTAGAAACCTAATTAGATTTAATTTAAGCAACTTTCCTAAAATAGACTATCTTAAATTAGGAAAGTATTTCAAATTCAAAATTACTTAGAATTTGAAACCAAATATTTTCCTAACTTAAATCGTTTGATAAAGGAAAGTAGTCAAAGAGGAATTCAAGTTTTGGAGGTAAAGAGGAAGAAGGGGGAAGGGGCCGGCGGCATTAAAAGGGGGAGGAGAGTTTATGGAAAGAGAATTAAAAAGGACTTTGATTGGAACCTTAAATTAGGGAGTAATATTTAAATCACATACAATTAAATAATTAACTGGACCTAATTCAAATACTTTCCTAAAATAAGAATCCTAATTTTAGAAACAAAATTCAAATTCAAATTAATTTGAATTTCAAATTTTTATTTGTTACTAAGTTAGAATGGCTATAATAGGAAAAGGGCTTTGAATGTGAAGGGAGATTTGTGGAGCCAAGGGGAAAGAAGGTGGCAGATAGTTTGGTGAGACCGGCGGCTAGGGAGGGTGTTGGGGGGGGGGGGTGTTGGAGGTGGAGCTAAGGCCGTAGGGAGGGAGAATGAGAGGTCGGTTTTGTGGAAGTGGAAGGGTTTATGGGAGAATCGACTGGTGGAAAGTGGGGGATTTTGGCCGGCGGTCAAGGGAGGAGGAGAAACAGATTTAGGGAAAGAAACATACAACCGCGAGCACGGACACATCCTGCAACTGATGGGTACTACACTGCCCTTCACCAAGGGACTTTAGGCCACGAGCCCGGACACATCCTGCGGCTGATGGAAGCTATGAATTCCTCCCATAGGAATCTCACCCAAGGTTCCTCCTAAAGAACACAACTACAAACATAAAATTTTATTCATCATCCAAAATTGCATTACACAAGCAAGAGCCTCTATATATAGGCCTAAAAAACTAAAAAAAGACACATGCTCCTAGGGCTTACATAGGACGGCAATCTTAAGTAAGGGTAAAAATGAAAAATTCATAATAAAAAATAAAAAATTGCAAATAACAAATTAAGATAAGGTGGAATGATCTGGGCCGTCGATCATCGTCTCCTCCTTTGATAATCTTCATGATCGGATGTCCGTATCAGATTCACCCTCTTTATTTGATTTCTATTATTTGTAAATTTGTGTTAGTTTTCATATACCCCTCTTTATTAACAATTAAAAAGGGAGATTACAGCTTAGTTGGCAATGCGTGATAGGAAACATCATTGGAATATGACTAGCGATGTCTCTAATGACGACCATGTCATGGAATTCTAATATTTTAGAATTTCTATCCTTGCATCGCAACTTGTGGGGTTGCACATCACAATTAGACTTGCCAATGCATGAGACCCAGGTAATGGTTTGAAACTCTCTCCTGGGAGTTGCTTCATATTTTCTTGATGATAAGGAAAGGCTTTTGGTATGCCAATGGTTGGTTGGCCACAACTGATCCTAGGGGCATCTTTGTGGTCCCTCTTTTGGGACAAGAGGATTGGATCAACCAGCTTGAGCCTAAGTACATTTCCATGTCAAATATTGGAATTGGAATTTATGTCAATTGAGTTTTATTTCTATGATCGTCTCCGACAAGGTCACTAGCTATCTTTCTAGATTCACTTCTAATTGTGATAGAAATATGACTTTTTAACTGTCTGATTATTTTGAATGATTGAATGGATTCCCATGCATAATGTAACCATGTTTTGGAGGCACTTGCTGCGTTGAGTCAAGGGATGAAACTAATTTTTCTTTTGAGGATGAAGAAACTTGTTATATAAATAAATTAATACTAAAAGAACAAAATGGATACTAGATAATTTAAAGCAATGTCTTCTATTTCACATATTACATTATGATTGACGAATAATGATTTAAATTTTTAACATATTTTATCTTTTTTTAATAATATTGAATAACAATTTTATTGAGCATCAAGTTAAAACTTTTTTTTTCTCAGTGTAAGTTACTAGGTACTGGTTGAGTCACTCAACTCCCATTTTATTGTGCAATTGGTGCTCGACATTTCTCATTGTAGAAAATGTTGTTTTTATTGTATGAGCAGCAACTAATAAAATTAATGCCAATGCATTAAGCTTATAAATTAGGCGATAAACACCATATTTTTAATTTTAACCGTTTCTTTTGCAGGGTCGAGAATTTTGCTTAAAGATAGAACTCATCACTAGTGTGCATATTAATAATGTAAGTGAAAAGTTGATAGTCAAGTGCCAAAATATCAACTGCAGAAAAGTCACTTAGATATAACTTCGCCAGGCAAATTAGTTTGGCCTTATCGAAAACAGAGTGAATCACTTGGATTTAAGCGTCTCATAGAAAAAAAGCAACCTAGTATTTGCCTAAGAGAGTTTATTATTTAGTTTTTGAAGCCTTTGAACATTTTCGCTTAATAAACTGGGACTAGCCAATGCTATGCTAAATCTTTCTTGTTAATTATATATAATGCATATTTTTAATTTACTGGCTACAAAATTTTCATTGATCAAATTTGTGCATTACGGCTGTTTTTTGCTTCTCATAAACGAGATTTCAGGGATAAATCAGATTTTTTCTTTTATTAAAAACATAATTTTGAAGTTAGAATCTGTTCCTGAGAAGTTTGAAACAGGGAATCAGTGTACAAAATGTAAAGAGCTTTGGATTGATAAGTACGAACCCAGTTCTATTGCCCAGCTTGCAGTTCATAAGAAGAAGGTTTTCTCTATCCATTCATGCTCAGTGTAAACTATAAAGTTTCTCTAATGTTTATAAACAATTTTATCTTAAGTAACCTTTTTGATTACATGTCTTCCATTTTTAAAAGCATTTACTGCTTGAAACCTCAAGACTGATCTGTATTTTCTGTTTTGCACTTTATTTCTTGTTTCTGATAAATATTTCTTCATTTTGGTTCATTTCTTACATTCCACATGTATCTGTCTTGACCATGGTATTAGAATTATTTTTAGGTAGGGTTGAACTTTGCTGCCCAAATCAGAGTCCAAAATAAGTCTAAGATAGATGAATGACACATTGCAAGTGTATGTCATGTCAGTCATTCTATGATTGTAGACTTTGTGTTTTTAAAGCTGGGCACGATAGCAATATTCTTGTCATGAATTTGACCGTTTTGATCGTTTTTTTTTCTTTTTATTCCCTAATCCTAGGAATCATTTTCATGCATTCTTCGTGTTATACCAATTTAGATGGATCATCATGTTTGCTAAGATTTTGGAGTTTTTCAATGAAAGAAATCACGAATGCTAAAACTCCGCCTCTTGTACTGCCTTTTTGTGCTTCATGTAGTTCCAATAAGTCGAGTCCTTCTAATTAAGCATCTTCTCCTGATATTCTGTTTCAGATTGAAGAAGTAAAGTGTTGGTTGGAGGACAGGCTGGTCACCTCTAAGGTGTGTTTGGTTAAAAATGGAGTTTGGCATCAAAGCTTACATTTTAAAATCATCTTTTGTCAAAAAATATTTTTAAAATTTTGATTGTTGTCTAGTTGCTTTTTCATGTTCTCACCCTGTAAAATTGCAACCGTGCAGAGATTCTAGTTACAATTGCCATCTCCAGCAATAGATTTTGTTGTAAAATGTAACGTAACAGAAATTGTTTATTGACTTGTTATAATATTGTTGACCTGTATACATGAGCCAAAAAAAAAAAAATAATAAAAATTTCTCGTACCTGTTCGGCGCCGAACTCCGCACGTCGTCGCTGTTCAAATCCCGTAAATCTAGCGACGCGTCATTTCTCCCACGACGCATTCACGTCGTTAAAGAGTTAAAGAAAACGAGGCCGAAGGCCTCGTTCGACTGACTCTCGCTCTCGCTCATTTTCACTCTCCCGTCCTCTGCTCTCTCTAGCTCTCGATCTCTCTCATGAACGTGTCTTCCAGCCGGATCGGAAGTTACGACAGTTTGATCGGAAGCAAGCACCGGAGCTCACTAGCAGTGAAGGTCACTTTCTCTCTTCCGTCGCATCCCCGACACCTCCGTGGCTGTCCGACCGCTCCTTCGACGACATCCCCTACGAGTTGGATCGGAAGTTACGACATTGAGATCGGAAGCAGGAACCGGAGCCGCTCGCAGTGAAGATAGCTTTCTCCCTTTCGATCGGTTCTTCGGCTACACTGTGCCTGGACGACTTCGCTGCTCCGACGACTTGCTCCACCTGCTGGATCGGAAGTTACATTTTGATCGGAAGCACAAACGGGAGTTCGCTTGCGGTGAAGGTAACTTTCTCCCTTTGCGTTCTTCTTCGGCCAAATCCCAAAGTCCACCGAACTAAGGGATTTAGTAAATACGAGATCTAAGCCGTAAATCCTTAATCTGAGATTTAACCATCGCCGGGATTTAACGCACGCACCGAAACCATTGGCTAGATTTAGCCTGAATCCGGCCAAATCCCGTAACTTCGCCGAACAGAGAGTTAGAGGGAGAAGAGTTATTTAGTTTTTAATTAAAATTAATTTTAATTATGATTATTTTAATATATATATATATATATATATATATAAGTTATATAAGTTATATGAAGATATTTCAATCAAATTCGTTGAATTCTTGATGTATCATTATCATTTGATTTTTACTAATTATTGTGGTTGGGTAGGATTGTATTTGAGAGTTAAAAGTCTGTATGCAAATAGAGGTAAAGAGGGTGTAAGATGAGATGCGATGTTGATGCCTGTCAGTATGGAAAGCAACATGAGAAATAAGGACATGTAAAATGGGCTCTTATAGGAAAGGCCGTAAGAATGCAGGTAAATTAATTTTGTTAAGGCATTTTAAAGACATTTAGATTTGCGAGGAGCTTAATGATGGTCTTATTTTTTATTTATATGAAATGAACTTTTTAATGTAGTATAAATTAGTTTTACTAAAAAAAGATCATATTTTTGTAGATCAATCAAAGGAATCAAACCAGGTTAAAAAGCATTGAATCAGATCATTCTTCAACTTTTTGGTATATATAATCATTTATTTAGGGATACGAAAAGTAAGGCATAATATTTTGTAAGTCTTTTTGAAATCATCATAAAAATTTTTGGTCCATATGTGCAAACGCATTAAGAGACTACCAATATATTTTCCTTGTCAAAATTTTGCTTTCACATCTAACCTGCATGATTAATGTATGGTGTACTTATCCTCTATCATAGTTCAAAGCCTTCTGTTGCTCAGTGCAGTTATGTTATTGTGACTCCTTTGTGTTTTAATCTGGTTTTCTTCTCCCAAATTACAGGGAAGCCTTGGAAATGTACTTCTTCTTACAGGAAAAACTGGTGTTGGTAAATCTGTATGTATATTTCTACAAATTGTTACTTTGCATAGTATTTCAAGTCTTTAAGGCTTGTTATTATCGACATTGGTTGCTGATTGAAGTTAAAAAGTATGGTTCAAATTTGCAGCTTTCTAATAAAGCCAGTGTTTCTTTTGTTGCGTGACTTCTATAATTATTTTATGGCGACACTTTGTTTGCTAGATACTTGTTTCGGGAATAAATGTCGTTTGTCACACTATTATCTTTTAATGTCTTAATTTGAAAAATAATAATTTGCTGTGACAATGTTTGGTTGATTGTTTTTTATTTCCTTGTTTCACCTAACATTTTTTTGTTTTTGTTTCACCTAACATTTAAGAGTAAATAAGTGTTTTTTCCATTGTTAGCATGGGATAAATATCAAATGAGATAAATGCTTTATATTTAGTCAGTGGTATAGCATGTTTGGTTTTACTTTAGAACATTATATTCATTCTTACATTGTGAAAAGAGGGGTTCTGTAGTGAATAAGATACAAGTAATAGCTTTCTTTTCTAACTTTGTATTAGTCTATTAGAGAAGGGCTTGTGTAATCTTAGCCTCCCCTCCTTCGATCTGCCCCATCTCTTCACTTCGTTTCACAATCAGCCATAGCTTCACTCCCCTTGCCTCGCCTTGCTGGCGTGCTAGTCTCTTCCACACATCTATGCCACATCGAACCCTCACATGCATGACATGTCTCTTTCACCCTCACCCCACCCCACCCCACCCCACTCTCCCATCCAAACTTCACTGACATTTCCATTGTTGAACCACTCCCTGCATCAATCATCCCACATCCTTTATGACTTGAGTTAAATCTTAGACTCTTTGACATGCTCTCATAGTGTCGCGGCCTCTCAACCTCCCCTCAGTGCCTCGAAACCATCCTCAGCCATTTGTATCACAATAAAATTCAATGATGCAAATGATCCCTCATGTTCGATGAACTTTCACCTCTTTATCTATTCTTATGACAACTTCGTGTTGATATTTTTTCCCTTAACATGATACCATCAAGTTTGTAAAGTGGCAAGTGTTCAACTATATTGTTCTTACCTGATTGCTCAACATACTAGAAATTATCATTGCCTCAATTGTCATGTTTCAAGACTCTAGCAAGGGGCATAGGATTTTTTTTTTGTTTCACTTACTTTCAGGAAAGTAACATTTCTCGTTTCTACACTCTCCTATGCAGATATATTTTTCTTCAACAATATGATATGCAAAACCAAGAGTACTATAACACGTTAAAGGAAAAAAGGATGAGTTATTTTAGTACTTCCCCTTTCCCTATTGGTCCTATTGTTTGACAGAAATATAAGAATTTCTTGCCACTAAATATATCTCCATCTTGCATCCTTTTGTGCAGAGTTTGCAATCTCCATTAATGGCAACATGAACCATTTTCAGTATTATGGCCACTCTTTCTCAAGTTCTTTCTTTGTGTTACTTAGCTCTCAATTACTTAACCTTTGAAGGCTCAACAACCAGCCTTGATTGCTGGCATTATTGGTGGTTACTGGGATGGTGGACATCTCTACCTTCATTGTAGTCAAACATAACATCCTCTTTAACATTGCTGAGAGAATTTGGGTTCTTCCTCCACCAACTAACTTGCTTCCACAATTTGTCCAACCCTGCAAACTCTTTCTAGTGCTTTCTAAGATTTCTTACTTCCTTTTAGGAAAATTATGAGTGATTTCTTTAATAATCTCATTCATGCCCCCCTGCTTCTCATGCTATCTCTTTCTTTAGATTTGATGTAACAATCACTTTTGATCGTTCTTTGTTTTAGATTCATGTACTTTTCCTCATATGACAGGTAATCATTAGCTACTTATCTCTCTCTGCATATCTTCTTTATTTCTTATCATTGAGGTTGATGTTTCTAAAAAGATATCTAATCAAAACCACATATTTTTTATTTCTTATCATTAGATAAGAGTCTATCAAAACCACATCTCCATTAAATAGCCTACTATCTAATCTGTTGCATGCCCTTTAATTTCCTCAATAGTTTTTCACCCAACTTTACCGTTTTTTCCCAGCCGTATTACATTCCCTTTTGCACCTAGGGTGTTTGATTGTGTTTGTTTTGTTCCTACTTTTCACTTGTACGTCAAGCTTTCTCCTCGTGGTATTAGGTGGATATTTCTTGATTATTTTCACACCTGTAAAGCTATATATGTTATGATCCCCTTACCTGCACATATACACTTAGATTGGTGTTACTTTACAGAAAACTATTCCTTTTTTTACCTCTCTCCTCTTCCATACATTTACCACATGTTCATCTTTTTACAAAATGTTCTATACTTACCTTTACACCTCTAATGGTTTCGTCAAGTTGAACTTGACTACCTTATACAAGAATACTTCCATCTATATTGTTGGTATTGATTGAGCATCATCTTGTGATTGAGCTGTCTGATCTATATTTTTCAATTGCTCTATGTAAAAGTAAAAGAGAACATATCGCCCATCTCATTTATGCTGATATGTTGTTTTATTATTTCTCTCTTTCCTCCTCACATTTTCCTTGACCTTGGCATTTGTATTTATTCCTAGGATGTAATAAAAAGCATTGCAAAACCCTTTATGGAAACATATTGTGGTTGTTAAGATGAGTGCTTTGCTCACCTTACATCCATGAGATTTGGTTGTTAATCCTTCTAGGGTTAAATCAATATCTTACTTGTTTGTATTCAAAATCAAATTTAATCCTTATGCCTTGATCGATCAGTACAAACTTAGTTGGCTGTCATAGGGTATATAGTTCTACAAGATTGCTTACTATTGGCCATGCTTAATCCTTTTGGATTCTTCTATTTGTGGCCATTAATCAAAGATTATTTATGCTACAAATAGATGTGAGTAATGGATGTTTATGATGATCTCATTGAGGCATTTTGTTTGGAGAAACTACTCGAGCATGTATGAAGCGCATTTATGGGCTTAAATAAAATTCTTGAGCTTGGTTTGAAAAATTCTACGAAGTTCTTGTTGAGATTGGCCTTCATAGTAGAGCCACAGATCATTCTATATTTGTTAAGCATACAACATATAGCTTTTTGTTGTGGTGGTGAATGTTGATGAACTTTGGATTTTATTTTTGTTAGAGGTAACCGGGTCATCTAAAAAAGTGAGAAACAGACTATAATGGCCAATTCCAATGTTATGTATAAACACAGCCAGAAATTATGTGGGCAAAAACTCTTGGGGGAGTTTGTCTTTCTAGTTATTTATCCTATAGTCTTATGTTGTGACAATTGTGCTACTATCTACTATGCCAGCAATGATATTCTATGAAATAACCAAACATATTTAGGTTGATTGTCATTTCATTTGTGATGCTCTTTCTCAAAAGATTTTCACCCCTCATATCTCCAATTCAAAACAAACTATTCCTCTTTTTACCAATGTTCTAGGTCTTCTACCTTTTTCTCAATTATGTATTAGGTTGAGGGCCTTGAGGCTAGTTGATATATATGCTTCAGATTGAGGGTGAGTGTTAGAATAGGAAAATATCAAATAAGAAAATTGCTCAATAGGTGATGAGTGATGGATGTTATTTGGTCATACCTATATATATACATACATATATATATATACATATATATACATACATATATATATATATATATATACATACATACATATATATACATATGTATACACACACACACAATAACAACATCAAGTCTTTATCCCATTATGTGGGGTTGGCTTCATTAATTCTTTTTCTCCGTTGTGTCATGTTAAGAGTCAAATTCTTATTTAAATCTAATAAAAAAGTCATTTCTAATATTTTCTAACGAAGTCTTTTTAAGTCTATCTCTACCTCTTTTAACATAGGCCAAATTTAATGCATCTACTCTCCTAATCGGGTCATTAGAAGGCCGATATTTATGTGACTAAACCATCTAAGGAGACTCTCTCTAATCTTATCTACCACTGAAGCTACTCCAACCTTTTCACCTATATGCTCATTTTGCATTCTATCTCTAAGAGTAAAGCCACTCTCATCCACTTGAGCATCCTTATCTATCAACACTTAACTTAATTGTATGCTTCTACTTAAATGGCCGACATTCTGCGTCATAAGGCATTGTAAGTCTCACCATTGTCTTATAGAATTTTCCCTTAAGTTTGAGGGGACTTTTCTATCACACAACAGACCTGATGCATCCCTCCGTTCCAACCATCCAACTTGAATTCTACTTATAAAAGTGACAATTTATCACACTGTGGAGTTGATATTAGAAATACCACTCATGATAAACTTTATTGCAATCATTATCTTTGCTAGACTTCCAAGTTATATATTTGCTTTTTTAATCTTAGTAATTCCCCTTTTGTTGTACATGCTGATAGTTTTTTAGAAGTGGCCAACATAATCTCATGATCACATTCTTAGACAATAATATCTTTCACCATGTTGCCATTCCTTTGAATTAACGCATATGAAGGAACATCAATAAATGTTTCTTCATTGTTCATTTTGATATGAACCTAATTTATGTTAAAGCATCATAAAATAAGGTGAGAGGGTATCATAGCTAGCTTTGCAGAGGAGCGGCCTATTTATCGACGCCTTTCATTCCCCCTTTTAGGCTCCTTGCTTTATTCTTTATTTTGGATTGGAGGTACTTTTTTAACATAAAAAATTGAGTTGTAAGTTAGTCTCCCAAAGGAGAGTTTGGTTTTTATTAAGCCATTGAAAATTGATAAATAGGGGATGTGGGTCTCTAATTATGAGTTTCACTCCTTATACTAAAATATTCTCTTTGTCCTCTAATCTTTCTTTTTATCTGAAAAAATATTTTTTTGAGCTAAGTTGTTAGCTGTTTGTTTTCTACTATCATTGTATTAGGCTTAATAGACCTAATACCCTTTCTTTGTCACTTAAGAGTTCTTTTCTTTTATGGCATGTAAGATCCTGGACACCATTCAAAAATTCCTCTAATTAGACTTCTCCTTTTTCTGATCATACTCTATTAATAGATTTAGTTTGATTTCTACTTACCTTTCAACCAGGACTTTTTTTGTCTTTTGATGCATGAAGTCGAATAGGCTTTTTTTAATAGCTCACTCTGGATAGAGGTTTGAGATCGGTAATGATCAAAATTTTAGCATCCATAGTGGTGATTTAGAATATCCTTTTGTAAGAATTTTCAAGCCTGTAGCTAATAATAGAAATTTAGGTTTGACTCAACTGTACAAATGAAAGCAGCTTATATAAATCACTTACAGGGAAATTCCCACTAAGATGAAGAATTGAATCGCTTGGATGTCTTGAGTATTTTATTTATTAAAAAGAATCTCATGAAGTGATGAATGCTTTCTTAATCAAAATTTCAACAAATCTCATACTGCTTATAAAGTTACACACACCAAAAATTATGTGATTGGGTTAAAGAAACCAATCTTTAGTTTTCTCGGTGTTTGCTTTATTGTCACGCTGCCTTTTTACCACTCTTCAAAGATTGACCCATTCCCTCTTTTTATCTCCTTATTGAGGAAAGCAACCCTTCTATCTCCCTCTTGGCCTTAGATGAGTTTTTAAAGGGAAGAAAATACGGTGCAGAGTGGCGCATCTGTCTTTTAGAACATTTTGTTTCCCATGTGACTAAAAGTACTCCATTGTGTGGCTTTTAATAGTGCATAGCTTAGTGATCTATCAGACTTGAATGTGATTTGAACACGATAGTTGCTTTTAGAACAACTCTATTTATAGGAGACAAGAGGCTACATGAATTTGAATGCTCATAGTTGCTTTTAGAACATAACCTCATAGTTGCTTTTAGAATGCTCAAATCTTCTAGACAAGAGGCTATATGAATTTGAATCGTGAAAAATAAACAACTCTATTTATAGGAGACAAAAATGATTCAGCCGGGGGGGGGGTGGGCTTCAATGCTAAGTTACTATTTTATAGAGACAATGAAAAACATTTTAATGTACCTAAAAAAATTCAAATTTCCTTCTATGCCATTAGATTGGCAACGCATATGCAAGCAGACAAAGTGTCCTCAAGATCTCAAAATGAACATTCCACTACATCCCTTTGACTAAGCATCTATGAAAACAATAAAATTCATGTATTTTAAAGTTATGCACGTGAATGTTGATATAACTATCACATTCAATTGCAATATCTCAAAAAACTTGCAACATTCTTAAGAAGCATACAATGCTACAAAAAGCATGCACTTTCTTGAGAAGTGTGAAATTGCTTTGAGAAGCACACAACTATCTTGGGAAGCATGCAAGTACCTCGAGGACTGTGTAAATGCACTAAAAATCAGGTGATTGCATCATGCAAATGCACAATAAAATTGTGCAAGTGTGTTCCGTAAGTGTATCGAGAATAGTGCAAGTTTATCATATAAGTGCACCATTTAAAAAAAAAAAAAAAGCATGTGGAAGACCATACAAACGCACTAAAAATGTGCAGATACATCACATAATTAAAGAATGTGTAAGTGCCTAGAGCAAATGTATCAAAAAGTATACAAGTGTATTTAAATGTGTTGAAGACCCTGCTAGTGTATTGAAAAGCGTGCAATGTATCATGTAAGAATATTAAAGAATGTGCTAACCACATAGCAAATACATTGAAAAGTATGTAAGTGCATCTTGTAAGTGTGTACAAGACCATACAAATGTATTAGAAAACGCTGAAATGCATAATATAAGAATATTGAGTAACATTAAGTGCATAGTGAAAATGCATCGAGAAACATGCAAATGCACTAAGTAAGATGGCTGAAAATCATGCAAATGTACAAGTGCATTAAAAAAAAATGTTAAATTGCATTAAGAAGCATGTGCTATGCAAAGGCATTAAGAAATGTGTGAGTGCGTCATGCATGCATATTGAAAATGTACAGAGTATTGAAATCAAAATATTTCCATGTGCACTAATAAACAAGCTTAACACGAAAATTTGAAAGTCTGAAAATATTGTGCAGATTGAAAATAAATTTAGTCTGATCCACTTTATACTAAAGGCTATACTTGACAAGACTTGAACTCGTTGATAGTTGTGTTGAAAATGGATCTTAATGTGAGGGGATTATATTTTTGAGTATGTCCCAAATCTCAAAAAAATAAAATAAAATTGTCGGGACCCATATTTCTAAAAAACATATAATTCAAATGAATGTATAAATCATAAAAATATTTCATGTAAAATTTATTTCATAAAACTTAAAGCAATAATCATCCATCCTCCATGAAAATTTATCGAGGGTGATATATATAATAATGACCTCTACTCATAAAGAGCTACTGTCTTATTAAGCATGTCATTGTATTCACTCTAAATCTATCTCTTGTTAGTAAGGATGTGACATATGGCATCTAGTTGGTGATTTTGTTGTCAAATGATGTTGCCGGTTAAGAATTATGATTGGGGCCATCTGATTTGATAGTTTTGCCACAAATTCATATCATTAAATTACAGCCACAACTAAAGCCTTTAAGTTCTAATGTCTTAAAAGCTTTGAGTAATGAATCGTGAAAATACGCTTGATAGGTCATAAAGCCATTTGTTAGTTAATGTCGACTTCACTTTGTACCATAAGACAAACATTCTCTCTAGGTTTAAAAGGTCTCCTTAGACAATGCAACTCATGGTTATTGGCCAAAATCCTTTGAATTAGGTTGGGTCGACTACCTTCTCTAACTAATAGAATATGATTCGTAATGACTTTAGGAGGACAGAAATATGACATTTTGATCGTGTTTGTTATCATTTCTCTCATCATTTGCTTTAAAAAATGGCAATAAATTTTCTTAATCCTACAACCACTAATTGTCTAATTGTTGATATTATCTACTAATCATGGAGCATCTATCTAATGACTAATCTTAATTGAAAGTTCTCTCTCGTACCTGGGAGAGGTAATTAAATATAGGGATTTGTGCTTATGGTAAACCTGAAATTAGATTATAAAGTCCTTGCAAAATGAGGATAAAATCTCTATGTAGTATCTCATCAACAACTTTTTGAAAATTTGGTCTGTAACCTAAATTCTCTCAAAGCTAGGCGTGAATTGTTGGACTCCACAGGTGGGCCACCTTTTTTTATTGTTGGCTTATTCTCTTTAAGGAAAACCTACCTAGAGATAATTCTCAAATTCATGTTTGATTTATATTTGATGGGCGACTATTCTATTGAGCTTATCGAACCATTGACCTGCATCATATCATCGTAAAACTATTTTGACAAATAGACTAAACTAGACTTTATTCTCGATTCTCATATTATGTCAATGGTTATTTGATGTGTATGCTAAAGTGGTCACCCCATTTTGACTTCTCTAAGGAACCTTCTTTAACATATATTTGGGTTGCATTCCCTCGAGTTCAATTACTTCACTTCAACCAATCTATTTTATATTCTTTATTTTATATATTTTAAAACTTTTGCAAGGGGATTATGCTACTACCCCTCTTTCTAGACCCTTTGTGGATAGAGTTTTAGTGGAAGTTGTGTTACTTCTTATTTTGAAAATGAGGTAGGGATTGGCACCTATCTTTCATAAATTGATGGACAGTATGGATTTAAAGGCATCCCATCTTACTGTTCTTCATGCAAAATTTTGGGCATAAATTCTTAAATTGTTTCAAGGTTCATTCAAAGTTGAGGAAATCTCACTATCGGGTTTAAGATGTTCAGCCACATATCTAGATTTGACCTCCTACCCCTTTGGCAGATGATACACCTTCATTTGCCTGGTTTCTCGAAATTTGAAACTAGTTTTAAACTCTAATTTGGAATTAGAGATATTTATTGTCCTTACTTGCCTAGTGTAGATGGACACTTCATTATCATCATCTACTAGTATTATCTTTGAGATTGTTCCTTCTATTTTTGGAACACCTTAGCTCCCTCGAATTTATGAGTACGACGACAATCATGATTCTCAGCAGCCCTATCATTGAAATATGAGTATTTATAGCTTGGATACTTTAGTTGATCGGAGGTCGAAATACTATTTACGAGACAAAGCACGAATTGGAAAAAAAAAATCTATCTCCACTCCCTTATATTCACAAAGATTAATGCTAGACATTCCAAATGTGTGTTTTTTTTTTTTCATATTTTTTATACTTTTTTCCTTGGCAATTCTTCATACTTTCTTTTCTTGTTCTAATCACGTTTTTGGCTATAATATTTTGCTTTTAAAAGGGAAAAAACCAGAATTTTCCTGTTACTTTTCCTTGCTAACTTAATTTATGTTTTATATGAATATTTAATTTCTCTTTCAGACAGCTGTTCGTGTGATTGCATCACAACTTGGGGCTCAGCTATGTGAATGGACCACTCCTACCCCAACATTGTGGCAAGAGCATGTACATAATATTAATTCAGGTACTTCGTATGATAGCTGTAAACTAACTAAAACAGTTATACTGCTTAGTATAGGTTGCTGCTGTGCTGTTTATATATAGTTTTCTATTAGAATTATGTCCACGAGTTTCTGTTTTTTTAGACATTCTTGTTGTTCGCAAGGTTCTATTTATCCTGTCATAGCATTCTTTTTCATTATAGCAGTAACTATTATCTGTTATTGGGAAATTCAAATGCCTCCTCTCCTGTTTTCATATGTGTTGATCTTTGTTTCCTTAACTTTGGTGGTTATAATTTGTTACTGTTGCTTGTTATGATACTCTTTTTTTTTTTAACCTTTATCTATAGTCAAAACATTGCTTTCAGTCTAATATAAATTCCGAATTTTTCATTTTTATTTAATTTTTCCTGGGTATTGTTTTATAATCACGCTGAATTGCTATTTGAAAATAGTCTCATTGTTATTATTTATGAATTCAAATTCATATGTGAAATCATTAAAGTTTCACGCTTTACTTGGTTCACATTTGGCAATGCTGTCTAGTGTTGTGCTTTGTTGTTGAGTGAAGTGGATGATTGTTTGGTTAAGTTGTTGTTAAGTTGGCTTTCTGAAGTATTTTGATAGATAAGCTTGTTTGAGTAAATGATCAAAATGGACATAACATCAAGTCCATGTATTTTAAAAATTTACTGTCTGATAGATATTTAATATAAGATTAATAATTAGTAGTTATACATAGGTTTTTTTTGACAACTGAAAAGGATATTACAGGATATAATTAAGATTAGACAAGATCATTTTTTGTTTTAAGAAATTTTGTAACTATTTATAAGAAAAGTGTATTAAGGATGAAGATAAAAAAATACTTATGGAGTTTAAAAAAAAAAGATAAAAAAATACTTTTCTTAAAAGATGATATTCAACAAAGATGAATGAGATATTTTGCTAAACTTTTTAATGAATATTGTGAAAATAAGATTGACTATAGTGATCTTAGCACCCTGCAATTGATTCAATAATACAGTAAATAAAACAAATTCTTCCCTGATAATGGTGCCAAAAACTTGATGGAGTGATTGAGTAACCTAAAGAAATTGTGAAAATGATTTATTGCTCTAACAATCCCTAAATAAAGCTTAAATTTTCTTTGATATAAAAATTATAAAAACTCACTTAATATACACAAGTATATATACTAAATCAAGTATATAGTGATAGAGTAGATATCGATCCCATGAGGACGAATATTTACTTGCAAATAATAATATTGTCTACTTCAACTACAACAATTATCATACTAATCGAAATAAGTTTGTGTGGAGATTCAATTACTTAATTTAAAATAAAATATAAATTAATTAATTGAAACACTCTTTAAATAAATAGTTTTGGATTGATAGAATGTAAAAACAATATGTTTCCTAATGATTGTCTTTTATATTAATGTTATTCAGAGCATATGCATCACCGATCGTTTAGTCAAGCGTGAAGAGACAAAGAATAGATTTAACTCTTCCAATCTCAATAGCACTCTAAACTCTCATAGTCTGTCACCCTATAAAAATCTTAGAAGAGCAAGTAAAGCATGTACTGTTAATAGCCCCTCATGATAAGTCATCTCTATAAATTTGATAAATGACAAGCACTATGCCTATACTTACATTATATCAATCGAATATACCTAGTTGTGCTTTCTTTTTTATTCCTAGACTCCACACTACACCTGATATTTAAAACACCTATAGTCATTATGTGCACTAAATGAAGACTTGGTATATTAAAAATAATATGAAATTATTGATGAAGAGAATTTATTAGTACTCCATATTTCATTGCAAAATCAATATAAAACTATAGATTTTATCCATACATATAAAGATCAAATGAAGCAAATTCATTTTCATTAATTGCACAAAAGAAAATAGAGGTATTAGATTTGACTTATGTTAAGAAAGGTAGGGGTAGACCTAAAAAGACTTGGTTAGAAAATATTAGGAATGACCTTTCTTTATTAGATTTAAACGAGAATTTGACTTTTAATAGGACACAATGGAGAAAAATGATTAATGTAGCCGACCCCACGTAGTGGGATAAAGGCTTGATGTTTTTGTTGTTGTATTTATAAGAAAAGTGTGTTTTATGAAAGCATGCTTGATCAATATTTTGATTTGGTTTTCATATAAGGTTGCTGGCCTGCCCTTTACAATTCTATAACGGTTGTTGCCTCCTGAAAAAGTTTAATCAACTTATAAAATGCATTGCCATACATGTTCTTAGACGTAACATCAATTTGCTTTGCTCTTGCAAATTCATGCAAAATAAATAAATGTGTAAATGAAGGTCACTGTACTTGGGAATTTCTACAATGACAAAATTGGTTTCACTTGCTAAATTGATGAATAAGACTTGTAGTGATTGAGCCTTGCTCTTGATTGAAAGCCTAAGTGAGGCAACGTCCGAAAAGAATGAGGTCTATTGTTGCTTGCTTCTGAAATTACTTACTCACTACTCGCTCAGCATAGTAGATTTTGATATCTTCCTAATGGCTGCTCAAGTTTTTACCTCATGCTTTTAGGTTTGGACTTATGCTTTTTACTTAAAGGGGTAATTTATCTTTTCAGTGGTTTCAACTGATACTTAACTTTTTAGGTCTAAGGTTTGTGTCAAAGTTAGATGAGTTTGAAGCCTTTGTAGGAAAGATAGGAAAGTATTCTTTGCTTTGTCCTGGCAGTTCTGGAGCATCAAGTGAACCGAATATTATTCTAATTGATGATCTCCCTGTCACAAATGGAAGAGTTGCTTTTGAGAGATTAAAGAAATGCTTAACCAGTCTCAGCCTTTCTGCTCAGCTTCCAATTATTATATTGATAACAGAATATCATAAAGTTGACATTGGTGAGAATTCAACAAATCACTGTGAAGAACTTGTGTCCTTTCTCGAGAGAGCTGGTGCTCACAAGGTAACATTCAAATCTCTTTAAAAGAAGTACATATCTTCAAGATATGGGATTATTAATCTTTTGGAAATGTAATTTTCTCTAGCTGTCTATAAATTTCTCAACATTCCTCTTGTAGGTTGCTTTCAATCCACTTACAGTAAATTCTATCAAGAAAGTTCTTTCCATGCTATGCCAAGAAGAGAAGTGTGATGTGACTCCTGAGCAAATAGATCAGATAGCTCAGGCTAGTGGTGGTGACATAAGAAATGCAATAACATCTTTACAGTACTGTTGTCTAAGGCCAGATAATTTACTCATCTCCCCTGTATCAACTCTGTTGGAAACCAATGCCAAATTTTACTCAGACAGATCTAGATTATCACCGTTTACAGGTCTTCTTGAGAAAGGGGAACTCGACAGCACATACTTTCCATGTGGAAGGGATGAAACGCTTTCTCTTTTTCATGCATTGGGAAAATTTCTGCACAACAAGAGGGATGCCGATGCATTTTCTTTCGGTATGTATGTAGAATGAATGGTCATAGTACCTTTGCATATAAAGCACAGAAGTTGAGCATCAATCACTAGTTATGAATTGACTTAGGAAATTCTTTGATAGGTTATTGCTGGTAGATGAATTGTTGACTTCACTCTATTATGGCATTGTTATTATATATATATGGGAATTGTATTGTTTTGGTTTCAGTGGCCCAGGAATGGAATTTACAATGTTTAAGAAGTATTGACATTTTTTATTTTGTAGGTTTGAGCCTTCTATGTTATATGAGTAAGAGATGCATCGATCTCATCCTTTTTCATATGCCTTTCCTTGGTCAGCTTTTGATTTATCGAAAAACTGTAGTGTTTCATCATTTGAATCTGATTTTAGACCTTGCCCTTTAACAGAAGACTTATATGTGGAGTTTAGGACACAGAAAAGTCAGCTACTAATAAATATAGCAGATATGTGGGAATTTTGAAGCATTTCATTGGCTAATATTTAGTGTTTTCTGAACACTTTTGCTCAAATTCTTGACAAGCAATGTATTGTTTGGTGCAACTCCAATGTTTATGTTTGAGTTGCAAGTTATGCATTAGAAAAAGGTTTGATGATTCCTTTTTGGCCACTGTTTTCTTTGATTATGTATTATATACACTTGTGACCATGGTTTAAAATTGCGCAATATGAGGCTTGCCTTGAGGCCCTCCTTTGTACAATTCCAGTGAAAAGCGCCTTGAGGCTTATGCCTCAAATTTTTTTATGAGGCTTGCGCCTCAACTTGGTTGAGGCCCGCCTTAAGGTACGCCTCGCCTCACTGGCGTGAGGCTTACGCCTCACCCGATATATATTAAAACTTACATAAATCCTGAAGTAAAGCCGCAAACAAATCACACTTCGTGTACCCCCTAGTCGCGCTAACTTCCTCCCAACTTCCTTAACCTCTAAACCGTCGCCATTTTTAACATATTATTTAAGTGTTGTATAAAAATTTACTTTTAACATTTATTTGCACTTAACACAATTTTTCATTATGAGGCTCACGCCTCAAAATGCCTTGAGACTTACACCTCGCCTTACAAACAAAAAACGCCTCAATACCTAATTGCCCATTTTTAAACATGGTGATGACAGTGCTAATGACTTATGAGTTCTTATGTGATATGTCATTGCTATTTTTTTTTTTTTTTTGAATTATATGTTAATGAAAAGAATACTGTGATTTGGGAAAGATGGAGTTTGAGTTGAACTATATTTGGTGTTGTCTTATTATTGACATATTTTGATTTCACTTCATATCTTGTGCATTTTTATGTTTTATATATTATTTATTCATTAGTATATACAAAATTTATCATTTCATGTTTACGCAATTTTTTGATTTTGAAGCTTACGCCTCAAAATGCCTTGAGGCTTACGCCTCGCCTCATGAATGAAAAACGCCTCAATACCCGATTACGCAATTTTAAAAATTGCTTGTGACCTCACTGTTTCATTGGGCATTTCCATCCAAATCCAGAGTCTAACTGACTTAGTCCAATTACGTGCTTGGGTTGGATTTTAGGCATTGGAAACTCTATTTGACCCATTTCGACTGAATAGTTTTTGCATTAATTGTCGATCATCCCCTGGGTGGCCTGCTGAAAAGTTGTGGCTGAAGCCAAAACTAGATTCTATTATCAGGCCAGAATATACATGGGCCAAGCTTTATAGGCACTGATCTAATTTAATTCATGTCATATTCAACCAGCCTTACCAATTCCCTGGTTTTTGTATCTGAGAAGGAAATGAGCTTCACACCTATCTATTAGTTTGTATTATGATCATCTAAGGGATTGTAATTCTAATTTGGTTGTTGTCTGATGGTGCAGGCTCAGAATCACTTATTCTTAAAGAAAAGTATTCAAGAAAGCCACTAAAAATGGATGCTCCAGAGACAATTCTTTCTCAAGCGTATGGGAAAGCAAGGCCAGTTACTGATTTCCTACATGAGAATGGTGACCTTTTATTGCTAATTTCTATTTGCATCAAGTAGCTCAGCACTCCCAGATTATGAATTTCTAAGTTTTCTTGCAAAATCTTTATGTCAACATATTTCCTATGATTTGATATCTTTATCTTCGTGTTTAGTTCATATTGTCTTAAATTTGCTTGATGCGCTACAGATTCAGTCCTGTTTATTGTTTTCTAGTCAATTACTGAGAATAGAAATTTGAAGTTGTTCAGGTGGTGCTTTGTCCAAAAATAAATAAATAAAAGAAAAAGAAAAACTGCTCTCAAACCGTACTTTGAAGAATTTATGCATTTGTTGACAATGACAATTTTGTAGGGATTTGTTCTGTAAGGATGTTGTATGACCTGCTTATGCGCTTTACATCATTTGTCATAGACTTTTTTAACTTTTTTTTTTTTTGGGGTTCGTTTTGTTGTTTACGGAACTTGTGCTTATAAGCTCACAGTAGTTTGCTTTTTTTTTTTATATTGAAATGATTATTTTATTTTGTGCCACAATTCTGACTTTAGAAACAATTAATTTTTTTTTTTCATGAAAATTAATGTTCGTGCAAGCACATTCCTATTGCCATGCAAAGGTACTTATGATTACTATCTGAGAGGTCAATGGGATATATTTGCGGGACATCTATTGCACCTTTTGCCTAATAGCTCATGTTGGTCGACTTCTAGCATATTAATTACCCTATTGATCTAGCAGTCTCAGTGATTTCGGAAGTTGCCTGTTGTATCTTTAATTGATTTGAGCTATCTTCTGTCTCAAGCTCAAGTTTAATTCTTTTTGTGTGAAGATATATTCAAGTATCAGAAAATATTTTATGTTTTGTCTCAGACCAATAGTATCTCCAAAATTAAAGTAAAGACTATCGTTGCCATTTTTAGATTATGTGTTGGAGAATTTCTGATGTGAAACTACTTGGAGTTACTTTGGAAATTTAAAGAACAATTGAATAAAACTTTGCTCACGACAAATTATTGCTTGAATCTAAAAGAGAGTAAGAATTTAAAGAAATCGACTTGCTTAGGCCAAAGACATGCAATTGAGATTAACCAAATAATTCAATCCAAGTTCAAGACAAAAGTAGATGCTAGATACTCATAACATAACCCAACGCTTAACAACGAGAGGTTCATGTTGATGACCTTCTCTCACAGTGATTAGTGGGCTTTTAGCGTAGAATAGCGAGCCACAAGATGAAAGATATTACCATGAAAGAGGCAACGCCGAAGATCTTCGTTGACGGGGAGGTAGCCGGTGGTGGAGGAGGTGGTGGATGACCGACGATTACCCAACGTCCCTGTGGAAGATGCTCTCAATTGATAACGTCAGTTGGGACAAGATGCAGTCGATGTAGTCTTCAACCGTTTCGTCGTTGCCGAAGGAGACGTCAAAGAACGGAGATCCAAATATGTCCGTCCTCCTTTGATCGTCGAATACAAATCCGTGGTCGACCTCAGGATCGGCCATGCATCATTGAAGAGATGGGGAGGGGGCGTCGTCTTCTTCTCTTGGCTTCAAATATTATGAGCAATCAAAACTTCCCAAGGAGGGAGCAAGAAGAGGGGCGGCCAAGGTAGAGAGAGAGGGGGCGGGTGGTTTGGGTGAAAGAGTTTAGGTTAGATGGAGGAGAATGAGATTTACTCTAAATCTGAAATTAAGTTCAGATTTTGAGTAATTTTGGAGGGAATCAATTTGAAATTTGAAAATCAAATTAATTAGAGGAGGGGTCTCATTTGGAAACCAAGAGGTGGTTTCCCCTTTGTATGACTGACGGCATCAATAGGGAGAGGGAGGGGATTAGGGAGAGATTAATTACTTTCCAAACGAGTTGAGGCCAATTAGGAGGGAAAAATAATAATTCCACTCTACATGAAATTTGGATTGGATTCAAATTCAAATACTTTCCTTATTTAGATTGTTGCGTATATGGAAAGTTTTGAATTTTCAAAATTTGAATTTCAATTTGAAATTCAAACTTGCTAACTTCTCCCTTTATTGTAAGAACCCAAATTAGGGTGTCGTTATGAAGATTGGAATCATCATAACGGCTTGGACTATGAGGGTGGCCGGCGGCCCAAAGGGAAGGGAAGAAGTTGCCATCGGGTTGAGGTGGGCCTTGATGGTGGTTGGATTTGAAGTGGGGAAGCTAGTGGATGAAATGGTGTGAGGGATTAATCCACGGGTGGGGATGAGCTTGGGAGGAGACGGTGGGTGGTGAGGGGAAGGAGGATGAGGGAAAAACAAAGATAAAAGAAGAAGTTACCACAAGCCGTGGACTCCTACAACAACTGGTGGGCCTTGCGCTTGCTCACCTCGAGCTCTCTCCTTTCTCTCTAGCTCTCATGCAAGAAGAAGAAGAATCAAATCAAATTTTCATTAATCAATCATAAAAAAATTACAACATATGAGACCACTCTATATAGGTCTCCACTCATGAAAGGAAAACTACCAAACTGTCCTATGGGCTACACATGACAGCTCCCTAGAGAGGTAAAAACGGAAAACGAAAAAATAATAAACAACATGAAAAGTACTAAATTGCCCTCCGGGCTACAATAACATGATAACTCCCCAAAGGGGTAAAAATGGAAAAACGATCAACTAAACAACATATCATGAAAGATGAATCAAAAGTAGAGGCGCTGAATCGAGGCCGTAGATCGGCGAGTCCTTCGTCGATAAACATGTTTGTAGTGTCTGTTGATGTCCTCATCAATTTCTCTCATACTATTTTAACTATCTTAATATACATGCTATTATTTTTCTATCTTGCATTAGAATGTATTCTAATCCTTTGAAAGATGCATCAATATAAATCAGAAATCTTTTTGTCCTTGATGGAATATTTAACACGGTGAAGTTGTCAGATGCCTTTTTAATGCTAAAAACTTCTTCTCACATTCTTCTGTCCATTCAAATTTTATATATTTTTGGTATCAATTTGGATTATAGTATAGCTATTTGTGAATACCCCTTACCAATGTCCTATAATATTCTGCCGAGTTCAAAAAACTACAAACTTTTGTAACATTTTTTGGTGCAGGTCATTTTAATTTCGATTTCACCTTTTGAGGATCCACTAAGATTTCTTCACCATTTATTATATTCCCCCAAAATACAATAACAACAACAAGCCTTTATCCCACTATGCTGGTCGGCTACATGAATCCTTTTTCTCCATTGCGCCCTGATTAATTTTAAATTCTCATTTAAATCTAATAAAGAAAGGTCATTTCTAATATTTTCTAACCAAGTGATGCGAGCAAAAATTCCATGGGGAGATGGACCCCAAGAAATTCTTGATCACCTAAAAAAAAAACAAGGGAGAGACTTAGGAACTAAGTAATAGAAAGAACAAACTCTTACATTTCATATAAAAAGACACTTACAAACTTTAAACAAACTCAAGCGACTCAAACAAGACACCTTACAACCCTTACAAACGACAAATCCTAAACCTGCTTTCCAAGAGACGAAGGATACAATGGAGTGGATACTCGCGGAGAGACGAAATAGATTAGAAGCCGAGAAGAAAGGTGAAAAGAACTCGCAAGTCTCCCCGAGAGATAGAAAAAGAAGGTGGACAAAGCTCGCAAGCTCCTCCAAGAAAATCACAAGGATTTCTTTCCAAAAATTCTCTTATATCATTACTAAAAACATTCCAAAACATCTCATATTTATAGACATAAGAGGGGAATACAAACAGCCACTTCAATGAATTCCCATAGGAACCAAAGTATCACAAACCACAGAAAAGCCCCCCCAACCTTACGGGAAACAGCCCAGCCAGGGACCCGAAGAGGCAGCCGCGGAAACCCAAGAGTCCCGCACGGAACCGAGGCACCAAAGCACGGGAAAGGCCACCCAGCAGGAAAACCAGCAACCAACCGAGGAAGCCAAGGAGCCAAGGCACGGAAACAGCCAACCGTGGGATCCAAGGAGCCAAGGCACGAAAAACAACAAGCATAGGGAATCCAAAAGCCATTTTGGAAACCCAAGGGACAAACTAAGAATTTTAAAAGATAAAACTATAAATAAAAGATACATAAATAAGATAATAAATGAACTAAAATCTAGCTAATAATGAGCTAATCTTTAGTTCAATAAATGAACTAAAAAACCAGCTCATAATGAGCTAAATTTATTGAGCTAGTAAGGTCAAGGGAAATCAAACCAAAATTTTTTTTTGGGTTTGATTTGACCCCTCCTTTGCCTACATCACCAAGTCTTTCTCAACATAAGTCAAATCTAATACATTTACGTTCCTAACTGGATCATCGGAAGGCCACTATTTTATGTGACCAAATCATCTAAGGTGACTCTCTCTAATCTTATCTTCAATTTTGAAAGGTGTGAAAAATGGGATATGAAAATTTAGGATTTTTTAATATTTCCACTTTTTTTTTCCTGAAATTTCTGAACATAGCATAACCACCATGCAACATAGCTTGATGATAACACTCATGTTTGTTCTAATGGTTGGATGTATGGCACGGGCCATGTCTATGGAGACATAAGAAATTTACTGGATTTCCTTCTCAATTAACTTGGTGTTTGAAGAGTTTAAAAAAATTATTATTCTAGACAAGGCGTCCAACATCACAGGATAGCAGTCTTACTGAGCTGAGTTAGATTTGGTCTCATAGTCGAACAGGGATGCCATTCTCACATCAGTTTCTTCATCCAAAGAAAATCCAGATCCTGTTGAGTTTTATCAATGCTCAAATTATTTAGTTATTCGATGTTTCTGATGGGTAGAAACGCGTAGGAGAAAAGTATTAATTATAAGTAAGGTCTATATTATTGGATGTTATAACTGGTAAATAAGATTCCTATCAAGGCAAGGTTTGAAATAGTACCCAAATTTTTCCTAACACAGTTGTCAACAGTGCTAAGCATTTTCAAGGGGATATCGATTATGACTGCCAAAGGCATTTGACAGTCAACTAGTGAAGTGAGGCCTTGATAGATAAATAGCTGTTGTGCTTAATAATCTTATTATAATTACCAGAAATATTTTCTAAGAGTATATAGTGATAATATTCCTATCAAATAATGTTGGACAAAATATTAAAATTTAAACTTTCATGTCTTCTAAAATAAAAAAAAAATGAAATTACTGAATATATAATTGCAAACAAAAGCAAAAACAAAGTACTTTTAAGTTATTACAAATGAGATCAATTTAATAGTTTCATTTCATCTGCTTCATTTGATGGATATGCTATATAACCTAATATTTTCAAGCATGATAATCGATTTATATTATTTCTGTTATCGACCAGTTCTCGATTTTATAAATGATGGATCTATTGATGATGCTTGGTTGGTGACTTCTTATTTAAGTGACGCGGATTGTCTTCTTGGTAGTTTTTCTCCCATATCTCGCCTGGGGATATTTTCTGACATGTATGAATCACAGAGTTTTTCTCAATCAGTTGCTTCTTCAGTTGCAATCCGTGGTGTTTTATTTGGAAATTCACAGCCATTGTCATCAAGGTCATAAATTACTAATATATTTTGTGTGTTCTTTATGCTATCTAAATGCTTATATGCTCTGTGGTTTGCAATACCACAGATGGCACACTATTCGGAGTCCAAGGCTTTGGCAAATTGAGAATTCAGCAAAGAAGCTTATGGTATGTACTTTTTTGTCATGATTGTTAGATCATATGCTTTTTACTTTTTTTTTAAATAACTGAAAGATCACCATAGCTAAGCTTTTCAGTTTTGAAATAGCTTTTTTCTTTACTCTACGGGCAGAGTTTAACCGTCTTTTTTTATGCATCTGATTCTGCATGATATTTTTGTTTTCATGGTTCGCTGCGTTCAATTGTTTGGCAACTCTTGAAACTCAACTTTATAGCTGAAATGATATCCTGCATTCATAGCGTTATGTCTTTCAATTTTCATTATAAATTTTACGTTTTGAAATTTGATAAATACAATCTATTCTTGTACATCTATCATCATCATCATCCAAATCTCATAAGGTTATTTTAATTATTTTGTCTTTAGTAGATATCATTCTAAGCATGCCTTTAATATAATCATTCTTTAATTTGTTATTTTTAGTTATGTTGAATATTTATTTCACATTTTCATTTCTCTTAAGCTTAACTTAGTTATCAACTCTTTTTTATTGCGCATCACTCATACCATACATCATAATCAACCTAGTTTCACCCTTTAGCAGATTATACAGACTTAAAGGTAAACTTTATAAACTGTAATTTGGGTAGTTATGATATTTGAATTTGGGTGTTAAGAAATTAAAAAAAAAATGTCATTGATAACTTTATGGCTTTATCTTATTACACGATATTCTTGAGGCAGTTATTCATTTTAATCTTCTAGCTTTATTTCTAGAAATTATATCTTGAACTATCTTTTTTTTATGTATATCAAAGCAAAGATACTTAAACCTATATATTTGTGATTTTTATTAATTAATAATATTGCCTAGTAATTATTTATATTAATGCTCAGTCTTTGTTTTATTTATATATCAAAGCAAAGATACTTAAACCTATATATTTGTGATTTTTATCAATTAATAATATTGCCTAGTAATTATTTATATTAATGCTCAGTCTTTGTTCTAGCAGTAAGCTCAATAGTCCCTCATCATATAATTTTAAGTATTTTGAATTTTTTTTTATAAAAGACTGAGGATATAATCATATAGATGAGGATATAATTTTTTGTTATTAAAATTGGGTGGTTAAATGAAGAAAAATATTTCAGTCTTATTATATGATAAGAGGATATCATGGAAATTTATAGATAAAATTTATGAAGATTGCAACTAGGATGATGTTTTGAATCTGAGTATTTGATAGTGAAGAAGTTATAGATAACTAAACTTAGCAGTAAATAAAATGAAAATTTTAAGATGTAATGGAGGGGTGAGGAAGAGCTCGACATACATAACTTGGATTGATCCAAATACATACACAATTTGGATTTTAAGAACACTCAAGTGGTCTCACAAATAATCAAATTTAATTCATCCTCACTTAATCAGCCTCTCAATAAATGCTCTAAAAATTTAGGGCCCCGGCCTCTTTGCATGATTTCGGGGAGAGTTATAATGGATTAAGTTTTAGGAGAAATTTCCGAAAAAAAAATTGGTTATAGATAAGACATTGCCTAAAGATTTTGTCCTCATTTATAAGGACTCTAAGATCGTAGTTCAGGTTTTTCATAAACGTGAGCTTTTATGATTACTTATCTCTCTTATTAATGAGAGAACACTTTCGATTAAGGTTAGTCTTTAGATAAATACTGAGTACCTAATGTATAGTAGCAATAAATTTAAATTGTTAGTATTAGAAATTGTCACTTTGCATTTAAACTGGATTATGGGGGGCAATAATAATATACTTAATCAAGATCCCTGGTTTTTCAACTTGCAATCTTTGAGAATAAATTTTAATGATATTCTCTATCGGGCATTTATTCTTTTTGACGGGTCTGTTGAGTGAAGAGGTGGCTTAGGAGGTAGGGTAATGGAGTAGAGTAGGTGGGTGTATATGGAGGTTTCGTTGAGGTTGATGCTGGTCAGCGGGTGATGGAGTTTTGAAAAAGGTTGCAAGAGGCCACAGGGGTGATTTGTTGGGTTTTGGGAGCAGGTGATAGGAAGGTTGTGAGGTGGCAAATTAGGGGATCTGACTTGCAAATTGGAGAGGAAAGAGTGGTGAAGAGTTGTGCCAGTTTTAAGTTAGAAAAACTTGTGTTTTAATTGTGAGTTTTTGTGTGAAAGTACTCAGTTTTTTTTTTGTTTTTTTTTTTAGAAAATTCTCAAGGTGGAGGTCAAATAAAAGAATTTTTTGTGTAACACCTCAGCAATGTCGCAAGGAGAGGAGTTTTTTGTTCTAAAGATGGAGAAGCCAGCACTGCTGCACCGAACATCCAGCCCCACAGTGCTAGTCCCTCCAACGCTGCAGTGATCTGAGGGGGAAATAATAAGGATCAAGATAGAAAGCATGATGCTGAGGCGATTTGCCATTGAGTTGCATTTGCGGCGATTTTGATCAGAAGATAGGGTTATATATATAATTCAATTAGAAAAACATAATGAAGATAAAAGTAATGTGAATCAACACACTAGCATAATTTTCTCGTCCCACATGATTCTTGATTTTCATGTCATCGCCTCACGTACGGGGAAATTTTTATTTTTTCACATTGTGCGGTGACCTAAGTAAAAATGTCACATTTTTTGAGTAATTTTGTTGGCTCTGACGTAATGACAAAGTCCGTTTCGTGAATAGGCAATGTTTGGAAGAGATCACGCAAGGTTGCATCTATAGTCTATCATTTTTGAGTGGCTTCGCTCGAATTGAATGTGAGGGGTCCAATTTGGGGTATTTTCGACGTTCTAGTTGTACGACAGTTTGCTTCGTGATTAGACGTTTGGATAATTTTTGTACAATGACGTGCCCACTCACTATTGTGCTCATCATCTCTTGTTCGAGCCTTGCCCGAAGATTCTTCTTGGATAAATTTGACGTCCCGGGCACATTGTCACACCATTTTTGCAAATAGCCAAGCGATTGAATGAACTTGATAATGGTCAGAGGCATTTTGCAGCTTGTTTCATGTGGCATCAGAGTTTTTTCAAGTTCACTACGCCTGATGTTTTTTTGATTGGTCATTATTTCCTTTCGCACTCGCTCTCATTTGATTTTGACATGGATTCTGAAGTCAACTCTTATTTATAAAAATAGGGTTTCTAGGTATGCTTAATTACTTTAAAAGCAAAGTTAATCCTAACAAATTTTCAAACTTCAATATTATAGTGGAACTCTTCTACCTCCCTATACACTCCGACCGAACCGCAAATCCCACGGAGCAATTTAGGAAGGATTTTTTAGGGAGTTAGGAGGGATATTTGAATGTAGGGACTATTTAGAAATTTTCTTTTGGATTGTATGTATTAAATAGTTTGTTTTCCTAGGGTTTGAGCATCTAGAATTTGGTGGACACTTGAGATTTCTTAGTTTCTTTGGGCTCTAGCGACGTTTAGAGATTTGGCAGAGAAAGATCCTCCTCTCGAATAACGGATCAATTGTATCTTGGTATTTTCCGTTTCCCTTTCATCAAGATTGTTTCGTGGTTTTGTGTTGATTTTTGTGGATAATTCTCGCTGTTTTTCGAAGATTGATAGGAAATACTTGAGATCTACAAGTGTTTCCTGTCACAATAATAGTTGAAAATGCAAGGGCAAACCTCTTATTCCTATCAATCTTCGGAAACCCTAAAAAAGGATCAAAGCTACTATGATTTTTTTTTTAAAATTTATCTTCTTTCCTTCTTTCTGCATTCTGCAGAACCAAACGATGAATGAGAAATTTGACGCCTTCAATGGTTTCGTTTCATCCATGTCTCAAATAATTACCGAGTACCGACCGTCAATTAGATGGTTCAATTCCCATTGTAAGGATCGTCTTGACAATGAAGAACTCGCAAAATCGTCTGCCCATAGCCGTCCAGATGATTCAGAAGACGGCACTTCGAAGGAAGATAGTGATGACGATATAGAGGATTGGTAGGCTCATTATGTCGTTGCTGCAACTTCAGGTACGCTGCTCTCTGACATATTTCACTTGGAAGGGGATGGCTTTTTCTTCTTGAACACCATTTGATTACTGTAAATAATGATTTTAAGGTCTTGAGAATGCAGTTGTATAGGATGGGGTAAAGGAGGGATTAACGAACATCAATTTTGTAGAATCATTACGTTGCTACTAATCAAAATGGTGAAAAATGACTAGAAAAGTTTTTAGGTAGAAGGTTTTAGTTTATAGCCTATTAAAATTAATCAAGTCCTTGATTAAATTTCAAATTTCTTATGAAATTGAGAGTATTTTATCAATAAAAAGATTATACAAAAACTTTTAATTTTCATTACACTTGGTACTACTATATTCAATGATTTGTCCTCACCTTATCATGCGTCTGTTCTACATCAAATATAATTAATCATTTAGGCTTCGTTTGACTTCGTTTGAGACGGTAATTTTACTATTTTTTAGTACAATAAATTTTTGTTCAAAAAATTTTTATATTGAAAAGTTTCATAAAGCAGTAAGAAAGTTGTTTCAAACGAAACCTTAGTGATAAAGCTGCCGTGTTTGAGTGTTTTTACAATATATATACAAGAGAAGGAAACTGCAATTTGAAATTAAGCATCAAAGAGTTACTTCTGTGCAATTTGAAAACTATGAATTCTTTGTAAAAACAACTCGTTGAAGATCACAGATCGAATGAATGTTGACAGATTTCACTAAGGCCTTGTTTGATTAAGCTTTTTTTCTCAGTTCTCCATCTTAATAAGCCGAAATCTATTACGTCCACCTGTTTGGAATCAAAATTTAAGCGTAAATTTTTTTCGCTAAATTCCATTTTCTCGTCGGTTATAAAATTCTTTACATATCTGCTTATTCCATCGCCAATCGGACTTTCGGCAGCAAAAAGTCCATAAGTTTTAAAGTATTAGTCTAGATATTATAAACTTGTTCATAACTGCTACATAGTAAAGATTGCGTAAATAAAGTGAGGATAATGTTGTTTATGATATCATGAACTTTTTTCTTGGCTACCAATACAATGAATAATGAATAATACAATTAGCTTTCGATGTCAGCTGCGTGATGATCTGTTCTGAATAAGAATGTTGACACCATGAACAGTTATTGGTTGATTCTTCAGTTTCTTATTGATCAATGCTGGTAGTCTAAAATTATGGTGCAAAAAAAAAGAAAAAAAAAATTTATGAGTATATGCTGATAAAATTTGCTTCAGACTAAGCACAAATATCTTTGTATTTGTATTGAGATTTATGTTTATATATGACATGATGAAATATATTAATCTCAATATAAATTCAAGAATTTTAAGTTGATAATGATGGAATTTTTTCCATAATAAAGATCCTTATGTTATTAAAAGTTCAATAATTATATTTAAAAATGTCTCTTATAATGAAATATTAGTTCTTACTCCATTTTACAATGTGCAGTTAAAAAGACACATGAACCAACTCAATCGAACTTCTCTATCAAGTGGGCTACAATTTATATAATTAACTATAACAAACCCTAGAAATTATAATCCACAAGAAATTTTCAA
Organism: Dendrobium catenatum; assembly: GCF_001605985.2. Taxonomy (NCBI): domain Eukaryota; kingdom Viridiplantae; phylum Streptophyta; class Magnoliopsida; order Asparagales; family Orchidaceae; genus Dendrobium; species Dendrobium catenatum. The sequence continues at coordinate 527,568 of NW_021318640.1, forward strand.
GTTGCGGATCGAGCTCCGACTCATTAGTTGAAGGTAAAATTCTCTCACGTGATACCCGTTTGAATCACTCAAATTGTACAAAAAAAGTTTTGATGTTGATTTGAGCTTGATTCGGTTCGAATCATTCAATCTCAACTTGAAATCTACTAGAGAACAAACAAAAATATTTGAGATTGAATTGTGTTTCAGACCAATTTTATTTTGATTTCACTCCGGATGCTTTTTTTTTTTTTTAACAAAAAACTTATATTAAAAACTCCAAAACGGTTACAACAGAGGACAAAACTCAAAGCGAACAGAGAAAGAAAAATACAATCAGATATGGCTCAGTATAACGACCGAGGCTCCAGAGTCCCTGTATCCTCGCACGGACCGTCCATACGGGTGAAATCATCGCCCACCAATCATCGAAAAACACCGAAGGTTGCCACCAGCTTGGTCACAGGGACACTAGCCCCAGTCACATCATCGCCTATAAAAACAACGAACACAACCAGAAAGAAAAAAGAGGGGAAATAACAAAGAAATCATCTACGATTTCGCCCCCTCCCGCGGCCCCGACCGCGCAACCTTCCGTTAGCCCGAGAAACCAATGTGAAGTCTTTACCAGGATCGGAACCACCGTAAAAATCAGGATCAGCCACATTACAATCCGAAAATTCAGACCCAGATTCATAGTCGGACACCCAATCCCCCTGGTAATCGGTAATAGGAATAAAACCCATCCTCTGAACCAAATGTTGCGAATCAGCCAAGTTGACAAAAACATCTACAAGATTATTTGAACAACTAGAATTGTTACCCAGATTGTTATCCACACTAAAATCATTATGCTCAGCAATATTATTTTCAGTAACAGCTTTAGGAGATGAGTGAACCAACTGATCAGAAACCACTAAAACAGGGCTGCCAACCACCGCAAGCCCCATTTGCCCCACAACACCAGAAACTTCCAGCAGCGACGGAGCCAAAACAGAAGGGGAAACAACATCATTAGCCTCATTAGTCTCAAACTCATTATTTAACACACCACCAATCGGACAAACAGCACAATTATCCGGAATAACAACAATATTATCACTACCATCCACACCAACATTGGGGATAGAAGAAATAACCGGAATAATAGGAATCGATAGAGAAGAAGGAACAGACTTAATCAGCGACGGAACAGAGGGCTCCGATTTCTTAACAATAGGATTCAGCTTAGGACATTCAGCCTTTTTATGACCAACACATTTGCAAAGAAGACAGAAATTAGGCATATCTTCAAAAATAACCTTTTGCACATAACCTAATTTTTCTGGTCCTAACCAAATAGAGTCAGGAAATGATTTGGAAATATCAAGTTCAACTAGAATGCGCGCAATAGAGGGACGAGAGCCAACTGTCGTAGCATTGTCAGTTTGGATAGGCCGACCAAAAACAGAGCCCAGGCCAAAAAGAATACGCGAAGAGAATAGATGAGGTCTCAAACCCGGAAAAGAAATCCATACAGGAACAATAGGCGACTCATCCGCAAGATCCAAAGTAGGAGACCACTTTATAATTTTCATAAAACATCCATACACAAAATATGAACGATGAGCAAAGATCCTACCATAATCCAAATCGTTAGATAGCTTAATTAAAACATTGGATTGATCCAGCAAAGTAACAGAGAAATCACCGATTAATTTAAGATTGAAGAAAAACCTACGGATAGCATCCAAAGCCGGACGTTTAAGATGAAACTTTCCAACTAGAGCAAAATCGAAAGGCTTAGCAAGGTCTAAAAATTCCTCCTCCGAAAACCAAAGAGCAGGCATACCCCGAACCGTAGAAACACGAAGATCCGGGAAAGCATTCGCTTCAACATATCCGGACAAAGCATCTTTGAAGGATTTGGAACTCTTACCAGCCAGGAAACCCGGGTCTAACCTCTTGTTGGCCATGGAAGCAAAGGCGAAGGGAAGGAAACGAAAGGCGGCTAAGGAAAAAGCCCTAGCGAACGAAACCCTAACAGACGAGGAGACCCCTTCACTCCGGATGCTTAATTAGCTCAATTTTGAGTCGATTTGAATATGAATTCGGCCAATTGTCTTCTTTTTATTTTCCTCTTAAATTTAATATTGTTTAATATGTTAAGCCAATCGCAAGTTATTATGATTTAGGTCTCGTTTGAAATGACTTAATTTTGTCTTTTCTGTTTTGAAATGGTAAAATTATTTTTGGATTGCTGTTCGTATGTGACACTTTTATAAAACTACTTTTTAAGGAATTTTATTTTTATACTGTTTTCAAAAGCTTTTTAATATTGACTTCTCTTTTATAAATTTCCATTCTCTCAAATAAAATTTTAAAATTATCTTTTACAAAAGGCAATGGATAATCAAACGAAGGCTCAATTGGAATCCAACTCAATGTAGCTCAAGGATCGAACAAGCTGAAAAATTGTTCAAGGCTCAACTTATTTGACGTATTCAAGTCTCAATTTACCATTGTATATTTTTATTTTTATCATAAGATACTGATTTCAGCATAAATCCAAGGGCTAATAAGACTTATGGATATAGTGCCATTAGGATATGCTTCCTTAATTTTATCCAATATCTATTAAAAATAATCATTTATAAAAATTTATGAAAAAAAATAACTAAACTAAAAAATAAGCATAATAAATATTTTGAATATTATTAGCAATAAATTTTTTTCTTCTCATATAATACACAACAAATATAATAAGGAATAATACATATTAAAAAGACTAGACTGAAAAAAAAAAGAAGAAGTGACCTTCCATCTATTTAAGGTAAACCTTTAACCAACAAATAAATAATTAATAGTTCAAATATAAATTATAAAATAAAAGAAATGAATAATTTAAAATTTGCATAAGCTCACAATTAATGCTTGTAAGCATCATTTGATATATAAATTGAAAATTCTCCCTTCTAGAAGCTATGCTTTGGCCCACCATAATCCTTAATCAATATTGGATTAAAAATTAAGTTAAAAATTAATTAATTAATTAAGCAAAAGTGGGAAGTTGGGATGTAGTTATCCAAGTTGTGCTTTTAAACCATCAAAAAAAGTTGGAACAATGGTTTAGTTGGTCTAACGGATTTAAATTAAGGATTTGGCTTATTTTGGTGTGTTAGGTAGGTGAAGTTAGTGAGTTCTTATTAACTATGGCTAGCTTTTCATTAGAGAGAGAAATTAACTATAGGGGTCATTATAGAAAATGAAAGACCACTCACTTAACATTGATTATGTGGCTCACTTTCTATAATGTTTTGTGTATTTTTTAAAGATAATTTGATTATTAATCCATTGTATAAAAAATTTTATAATTGTTGTGTGCTTAAAAGTTTGAAGTGGTAGAGTGTGAAAGTTCTACGTTCTGATTTTGCATAAAAATTCCACATATAAATAGATAAATGACAATAGAATGGGCGATAACAAAGTTTTTATTTGGAAAATTAAGGAATGAGAAAAATCACAGGGTCTGACAAGTTCAAATAATTTCACAATGTGAGCGTTAATTATAAAGAGTACCACCACTTAATTTGAAAATGTCATGGATATAGGAGTATAGGGTGAGCTAACAATAAATATCGCAAAGTTAATATGTGATGAAAGATGTTTGGATGGTTGTGGATAGGTTATAATGGTCAAGTAGTGTTCGCCAGGTGGCAATGATCCAATGATAGCAGTCGGGGCAATGGCGATCGGGCAATTCCAGTTTGATGTTGGTGATCACGCAACAGTTCAACAGTGGTCTAATTATGGTGGTTAGCAGTTAGCAGTGTTTCAATAGTTTTGTTCGGATAGAGCTCCTTTATTATTCAAGTATCACAACTCTTTTAAATATCAAGCGAGGGGTTTCCTTCATTAAGCGACAGTGACATGTTTATAGATTTTTAATGGTAGAATTTCTCATAAATATAGAGAAAATCTGTAATATCCTATTGAACGCAATGATTGAATTTGAAACAGTTCATCCAGTGCTTAAAATGATTGAATTTGAAATAGATCATTCTCTTTTTAATTAATAATGGCAATTTTCTTTAATGAAAAAATTAAAGTTAATATTCTGACCTAATTTTTATCAGGAAAAAATTAACCATTTTTTAAATAATTATTTATAAGTATTACCTATTAAGCTATGAACTTGCAGTAACTGTTAACGTGTGATAAAATATTTCATACCAAATTTTTATAAAACTAATCAAATAGCTATATATAGTCATTAAAAAAATTTAACATGTATTTATCATATTATCATTTTTTTTAAATATGAATAAAACATATATAATCAGAAATATTATTAATCATAATTTTTAATTAATAAAATAATTATCAGACATTATTTATTCAAATCACAAAATTTTAATGAGAAAAATCCAATCAGGATATTTTGATCAAAATTTATTTTCAGTAAATTTTAAAATTGCTAATTTATAATTTTTTTTTCTTAAAATAAATTAATACAAATTTGATAATATGATCTATAACCTTAACTAATTTTCTTTGATTTTTTAGATTTATAGCCTATTGCGACTACCTCCTTGAATATATATTATCAATTCAACACTAATTTTTATATTTTTAATTTACTAATAAAAATTTATTTTAACTAATAATTTTTTAATATAATTTACTTTTTATATTTATAATTTACATTTGAGAAAGGTGAATCAAATAAACTATTTAGAAATTGTATGTTTAGTTACAAGAGGCTGTTTATGTAATAATTAATTTATAGGATGCAATTAATCTCAGGCATGCAAAATTTTCTAAATTATATTATGCAATTATAATAAATTCATAAAAAATAATTTTTATTTTTTAATTGAAAATTTTAAATCATTTAAATTTATTGAGTCACGTGCTAAAATCATGTTTGCCTCTTTTACTCTTAAGGTGGGTTGTCCTTTTTAGCCCCACTTCTCCTTGAGTCTATATTTGGACCACAAGAACATATAGCACAAACTTGCAAGGGAATGATTACAAGAAAATTTAATGGTCCCAATTAATTTAATTAATAAAAATTTAAAAATATTATCAAAATTTTAAGATATCAAATTAACATTAATATAGATAAATATAAGATTTTTTAATGCCTTCTAAAATAAATTTTTTTTATAGTACGAAAATTTGTTGAACTAAAAATTTTTCTACTAAAAAGTTACCTTAGAAAACAGTAAGAAAGGTGACCCAAATGAATTCTAAGGCTTCATTTGGGATAGATTTTTTTATTGTTTTTAAAAAAGAGTTTTAGTACAAAAATCTTAAGAAACAATTAAAAAGTCGTCCCAAATGAAACCTAAATCTAGATGTTTAAAATTTTAAGAGCAAAACTCGCCTAATAATCTTCCCTGTCGCACAATCCATCCAATCTTCTCACCCCTTCACCAACTTTCTTTTCCCTAACTCCAAGCTTACTTTACCTATCTATTTTAATCAGGTGGGTGAACAGTCAAATTCGACAGATCAGAATTCTCAAATTTATTTTCAACGAACGTTCTACGACTTCAAAGTGCCGACGCTAATGTTCTAGTTTCATTTAAACCTTCTTTTATTAATTAGAATTTTGAAAATAAATTCCATTGATTAGATAGTTAAATAGGTTATAAATCCTTCTAGAATGAATGAAGGGCAAGTATATATGGACTTAGTGATGGCTACGTTGGATGGAGGTGGGTGGAGATTTTTTTTTCTCTTACGTTTCATACCTAACAATTTGTTGTGTAGTAGGCAACTACAAAGCAAGAAGGTATCCACCACATATTGCTAAAATTAGTGATATGTAATTATGTATTATGGAGGGACTCCTTTGTTTTTTTTCTTCAAAGATGAGAGTAATTTCCCAATATAAAAAATCATCTCTGAAAGCGTAAAACTAAGATATTTTATTATTTTCTCTTATAACTATCTTTTATGAGTAAATTTAAGATTTATTTAGGATGACCGGAACATTTTATTAAAGTTATTGTGAGCTATCATAAAAAAATAATAATTAAAAAAAGATTTTACAAATATATCTTTTTTTAATTGAATAACTATTTTTTTAAGTTATCACACATTAGCAATTTTAATTATACAAAATAGTTCCCTCTCTTAGGTCTCGTAGTAAAAAAATCTATTATAAATAGACTCTTAGGCTTCGTTTGGGCCAGTTCTGACTATTATTTTTTCGTTATTTTTAAATAAAAAATATACTAAAAAATTACTATAGAAAACAGAAAGAAAATAATTCAAAACAAAACTTAAGATTTTGTTTGTGACGATTTTATTACTGCTTATTAAAGTAACACTTTATACAAAATTAAAATTTTTCTGATATAAATCTACTTTAAAAAGAGCAAGAAAATCGTTCCAAATAAAATCTTATTTGGCCTTTTCATGAGTACATAGCATGTTGTTATTATTACAAATAATACACTTTTAGAATATTTTTCAGCAACAACAGAAAGATTAATGCAAAATATTTAATTTTATGATTAGTTTCTCTACTGAGGTCAGCAATCCCTGCATTATTATTCTACCGTCCTTTCTCCAATACAGTACAGTTATATTTCATTTTCAGCTTGCATCTTTATGGGCACTAACGCATGAGATCTCATGACCTGAATGGATTTGTAGAGATCACTCCTTGGTTTCCATCACATAAAAAAAATAATAAAAATTTTGTCGAGAGTTTGGAAATTCAATTTTAATTATAAATTTGATCAGTTTTTTTAATTTAAAGTATTATTAGACGTAATATTTTAATATTTAAGCTATGAAATAAAAAAGATAGCCTAATTCGGATTAAGGATCTGTTTGGGATGGCTATAATTTTTTATAAAATTGATTGTAAAGTTATTGTGCGGAAAAAAATTTAACTGTTTGTGCTGTAAGAAGCAACTTTTCATCACATAAAGTTTTTAAAAGAAATAAGAAAATAATGATCAAATGAAATTGTAATTGATGTTTGAAAAGCAAAGAAACTAGGAAGCTATTCCAAATAGACTCTAAATTGAAATTTAAATACAGATTCTAGTACATTTTTTAAGAGATCCCAAATATTTTAGCGTGTTCAAAATCTATGATTTTCAAATAAAATTTGATTTTGAGCTTTTGTCGAAATTTGTGAACCGAAATATTAAATAATAATAATAATAATGGGGTTTAAATCAATTAATTTCAATCAATTTCGAATCGAAATCATCAAAATCAAATTGAAATCATCAAAACTTAAAACCATAATGTTCAAAAACTAGTGATGAAAAAAATTTCAAACAAATAATTAAACTTGTCAGACAAATTTAGGTTTCATTTGAGATAGCTTTATTATTATTTTTTAAATCAAATTTTCAGTACAAAATTTTTTAAAGTTTTAAATTTTGCGCTAAAAAACTGTTTTAAAAAATAATAAAAAAGTTATCTCAAATGAAGTCTTAGTTGAGTTTTCTCATAATCATCATACTATTTACCTTTATATATTTGATTGTCCGGAGACCAATCAGAATGCATCATGTCAACAGTACCAAGCTGTATCGAGCCGCGGTACCGAGCGAAGGGGTGATGTGACGCATTTTGATTGATCTCTGAGAGGTATTTTGCATCCGCACAGAATAATTAATCTTATAAAAGAGTGCTGATGATTTTGAACGCTCCACATAATTTGTAGGAGTTGGGTGCTATTTAACTAAGGCTCGACCTTTACGTAGAACAGTTGAGCATGTTGAGTGACACCTGTCATTTGAATATTTAAGAAAAGAATTCACCTAGAGAGAAGAGGTGAAATAACAAATGATTTGTGAAGTTAGGTAGATGCAATTTTATAGGCAGACCTAATTTTGATGTTCTTTAGTTTCTTCTTTCTTAGTAAACGTTTCAGAGTTTATGGTTGGATTGAGATCAAATAATTCATGTAATTTTTATCTTTCATCGATCTTCATTGTCTTATGTCATGGTTGGGTAAGGTTCAAGAGCGCGTGTCACCGCATAGTTAAGTTGACAATCAGCATATGATGATACAAATGGCTCTGATATAATGAATTTTTCACTTAACTATATGATGACATGCGCTTTTATAGGCGACATATTATTATGATACGCGTGTCTAAGGGTGTAACAAGTCACGTCGATTAGGACTCGACTTGTTAATAGGCTCGACAAGTTAAGCATATCGAGCTAGCCAGTCGAGCTTATCAAGCTAGAGAGTCAAGCCTATCGAGCTCGAGCTCGAACAGAACTCCACACGACTTGTGAGCTTGTCGAGCCGCTCGCGGATGTGACAGAGCTCGAGATGATGACGGAGCTCTGGTCGACGACGAAGCTTAGGATGACAGTGGACGCGTCGACAAAGGTTGTGTGCTGCTCGGGGCAGAACTCAACGAGCCGCTCAACGTGAAAAGAGTCGAGCTCGAGCTCGTATTTTAAGCTCGATTAGAGTCCGAGTTCGATATTCGGTAGTCGAGCTCGACTTGAACACTCATTGACTTGAGCTCGACTCCACTCATTTGCACCCCTACGCGTGTCTGATCAAATAAGTCAAGTAATTTTTTTTTTTGGTTCTCGCTTACAATTGTTTAAAATGAATTTAATTATTGACATATTATGACGTTACATATATATGAATATATGCATGTATCATACAAATTTGATGTTTTATTTCCCAAAAGCTAATACTTGAGTGTTCATTTAATTTGTTTGTCATAGTTAGAAAATTATTTATTAAGGCTTTAAATTATTTGAGTTATCTTTCTTACTATTTTGTAAAGCTATTACATAGAAAGTAACTTTCTGGGAAGCTCCTTTTGTTTTACATTAAAAACTGTGAAAATTGCTCGCCATGATCATCCACCCATAATCCTAATAGTTGGAACTTCAACCATTGTCCGCACTATCAAGACATCAATTAAGACAAATTCATACTCATCACATATATAAATATCAAATTCAAGACCTTCTAATTAGTAATCAAAACTCTCAATAGGCATAATATTTAATTTAAATTAGCAATAGGATCATGTGTTTAAAAAAAAAATTAAAAAGAAGCAAATTAGCTTAACATAATGATACATTTTAAAGAATACATCAAATCATTTGAAGTATTCCGCCCAATCAACTGAATTAAATTTTGAAAGTACTATTGCGAAGCCCCAAAATGTTTGACACATTCAATGAAATGCGTTATTTTGTTTGACTAATTTGATTTTTTTTATTTTATTTAATATTATGTTCCTATTTCTAATTTAATTAAAAATTACGCTCCTTAAATAAAATCCTAATAGATAGAGATGAGCTTATATAAAGATAAATAAATAAATAAAAAATGGTGGTCACAGCAGCACAGTTTACCACACAACTATGGGCAGAGGTGGGCCACAGCTATTGGAGCAGGATAAATAATAACCGCCCAAACAAGATAAACACCTGAATCAGCCCTCATCATCCTCCTTTAATAAATTAGGTATGCCATCCTCATACCTACCAATAACCTAATATAATATATCTCCATCAATTTATTTCTTCCTTTTTTTTAAACTGCTTGCATTATATCTTATGAGGTCATCAACAGCAGCAAGAAGGAAAGCTAACAGCCTACCACCATCCACTCTCCTTCCCCCCACCATCTTTCTTACCAAATCTCTTCTAGAAGCCTAAAATTAACTCCCCACCTTTCTCTCTCTCTCTCAGTCAAACTCTTATATATCTCGTCCCACTTCCAATCTCATCAATTGGTGCTAAGAAAGAGAGGAAGAAGGCTGGTTCGCCATGGGAAGGTCTCCTTGTTGTGAGAAAGCTCACACCAATAAAGGCGCTTGGACTAAGGAAGAAGATGAGCGCCTCATCGCTTATATCAAGGCGAACGGCGAGGGTTGCTGGCGATCTCTTCCGAAGGCTGCAAGCCTACTTCGATGTGGAAAAAGTTGTCGTCTTCGGTGGATCAATTACCTCCGCCCTGATCTCAAGCGCGGGAACTTCACCGACGAGGAGGACGAGCTCATCATCAAACTTCATAGTCTTCTTGGAAACAAGTAAGTCTTCAATTTCTTAAATTCAAAATTTCATCTTTAAATTCAAAATTTGATCTTTTTTGTTCTAATTACTGAAATTTTTTGTTATAGATGGTCGTTGATAGCAGCGCGGCTACCAGGGAGGACGGATAATGAGATAAAGAACTACTGGAACACCCACATCAAGCGAAAATTGGTGAATTTGGGGATAGATCCTGCGACGCACCGCCCTCTCCATGAGGCACAACAGAACAACTCGATTTCTTTCTTTAAAGCTGGAAATAACAAAGCCGTGGAGTTTGCTAAGCGAGAGGAAGGCAGAAATAAGAGCAGCAGTAGCAGTAGCAGCAGCAGCAGCAGTAACAGTAGCGAAAAGATGCTTATGTGGCGGCGGTCCGAGGAGGAGAAGACGAAGTGGCGATGCCCGGACTTGAATCTGGAGCTCAGCATAAGCCCTCCTTATGAGAAAAAGGAGGATTTTTTTGACTACGAGGTTTTGAATAGGGATCCATTGATTGGTCTTTGTTTCAGCTGTAAACTTGGTGTTAAGAACAGCTCTGAATGCAAGTGCGGTGGCGTCTTTCTTGGATTTAGTAGAGGAGTGTTAGATTATAGAAGCCTTGAAACTAATTGAGAGGATTTTTTTTTTAATAATTTTTTTTTTAGTTTAGGAATGAGAGAACTCAATCTCTTCTGCCTTATTTGTATAATTATTGGCATATATATTATCTATGTTCCTACATGAGCTGATTTCTGGAAGGTGATTATGGATGATCTTATGCTCATTAATTTTTTTGCTAATTTTAATTATCTCATTTATTTGAAGAAATTAATAGAGTTAATTTGTTATAATAAAATATAAGAAGAAAAAAAACTGATGAGCTGCAACCATGTGACAAACTGGATGAAATATGAGAGGATGAGAAGCACAAGAAAAGGTTAGGTATGGCATACCAAAAAATACGGCACTCGAAGTTAGAAAAATTATTCTGTGCAGAATTTGGATGTAGAATTACGTATTGATTGTAAGCATACACATAATATATATATGTAATGTATATACATTGTGTATATTCATATGTTCAGCGTAACTCTGTGTTCAAACTCCGTACAGAATAATTTCTCTTCAAATTGAGGCTTCGATTGAGATGACTTTATTAATGCTTTTTAATGTACTTTTTTAGCATAAAAATTTTAACTTTTTATTAAAAATTTTAATTTTATAAACAATATTTATATATTGTGGGTAGAGTAGGATATGAACGAGTTAATGAATTAATTAATTTGAAAGTGCGCAAAAGGAATGGGTATCAGTATCTAAGACCTGAAGTCAATGCAATAGTTTATAATGTTATCTCTATTACACAGAATGTAATGCATGAACTTCATAATTAAGTGTGCATACATAAGGACGCATCAATGGTGCATCTCAATTACTGAATTTCATCTAGCTAGAGGGGACAGGCCTTGCCATGAGCACTGGATTTCGGCGTGGCCCATCATCACTTGTAGAACATTTTATTATCATAAATGAGTGATTCTTGTTCATGTGGGACCTTTGTATGTGTACAAAATCTTATCCTTGAAGCTGCATAACTCTCGTACTTAGACTTTGTTTGGGACGATTTTTTTATTACTTTTTAAAATAGAATTTTAATAAAAAAATTAAGAAACAATAAGAAAACTGTCCCAAACGAAGCCTTAAGCTTGATTTGAAATTATTTTAGAAAGCATTAAGAAAGCTGTTCCAAACAAAATCTTATTTGAAATATGATTCATTGACTATCATTTAGCAAGTAACAATTTTATATAATAATGTGCATAATAGATGGCTGCAATAGGAAAAACTAACAATTAAAAAAACTTTGCGTAATAAGGAAGGCCAAATGACATAAATTTATGAAATTAGGGTCACTTGGTTTGTGATCAACCCAGAGGAAATAGAAGAAGATTTTTAAAGGAGTGTCCTTGAATTTTCTTCCGTTTTAACAACATTTGTATGCCATAAGCTATATATGATTAATACCATCTGAAGGCTATCGTTTAATGTTATCATCTGACAGTTAACCTTCATCTATTGCAATTCGTCGATTATATATGAGAAACTATTATATTAAACAATTGTACTCATCTGATGACCTCTTGTATTTATTACAATGCATATATCTTACAAGTTTAAAGCAAATACTGATAGTAATGGAAAATCATGCATATATATGATTTATGATAGAATAATCACTTCAAATTTAGAAAAAAGTTTATACTAATAATAATAGACACGATTAATTGACCATATGTACAATCTAAATTTTGATAATTAAAAAAAAAAAGAACCCTAAAAATTTGTAATTTTACAAATTTATAACAAATTTCAACTCATTTGACCTTTAAATTTAAAAAAAAAATTATTTTTTACATACAATTTTGATAGATTTTTGTCATATACCTCAAATTAAGTGCAACAAAAATAACTATTTAATCAAATTTTAATAGATATTTCTCAAGAAAATATCCTTTTGATAGGACATAAAATTCTTCCCTAATGATTTAGATGAATTGGAAACTACTATTCAAGTAAATATATGTCCCTTTCCAAGAAAAGAAAATTATGGAACCCTAAATATATAAAATAATATGATAAGCAGGCAAATCCCTTTCCTTGAGTCACCTACCCTCCCACCTTTCTTTTATCAAAGTGTGGGTTTTGTAAGCATAAAAAACCTTCCATGATCAATCCTTCACATCAAAATAGCATTTAATTAAGATTTGAATTTTTCAACTCCCACAAACACATTCATGGCATTTAATGAGGTCCCATTGCTTTCCACCATTTCAAATTGTTAACCAAATAAATTCCCATTAATTTTGAGATTTTAATGGTTGCTCACAATTTCAAAATTTTAAAATTTTAAAATTCATATTTCATCAAAATAATTAGGATGCCGACACTACATGCATGATCCTAACAAATTAATTAAGATTTTGTTTAGGACCGCTTTTTTACTATTTCTTAAAGTAGTTTTTTAATACCAAAATATTAATTTTTGTACTATAAAGCTGCTTTAAGAAGCAGTAAGAAAGTCGTCTAAAACAAAGCTTTAAGAGTAATAATTATATGAGAATATCTTGATATAAATTATATTAAAATAAAATAAATTTATTTTAAGATTATATAATATAAATTCTTCATATATATAGCACTAATATCTTACTAAATCTAAATATATTCTTGATATAATTACTATCAGGATATTCCGATGTCGTAATTATTTTCTTCTCGTAATCTCTTGAAGTTATGAAATTAAAATAGAGAGAATATGATATCTGGATATTCTAAAACAAAATTAATCATGATGAATCTCTCAAATTAATCTTTTAATCTAATTTTGATAATTACACTAATATGGTGCCAAATCTAAGAGATTTGATCAAATATTTTAATTAATTTTGAAACTTTAGTCATACCATTATGATTTGAATTTTTTAGTTGTAATCTTTGCATATTAGTCTTAGGCTTCCCTTGGGGCAAAATTTTTAATACCAAAATTAAAATTTTTTATAACAAAAATTTATTTTTAAAAATAATATACAATTTCAACAACTTGGCAATGGAAACCCTTCTTCTAAAATATATATGTAGCACGTGGTTGACGTAACAAATATGTAAGGAATTTCTATGCGTGAAAATTTTGACCTCATAGGCTCATAGCAATACTTCTTAGAGAGAACGCATAGAATTTCTATTAGTTCTATTTTGTATGAGAACTGAGAAGTAATATATAGAAAGAGAAAGTTAAAAAATATATATTTTTATATAGGATAAAACATCTAAAAAAAAAAATTGAATAGCTAAATGTGGCTCTCAAATAAGTTAAGAAAATCTTAGATCAGCTCTTACGATTTTACATGATTAATAGAAAAATAACTTAGGAATTTTATTTTAGGATAGGAAGTAATTATTTTTAATTTCATTATATTTTATTTTTATTTATTTTTATACAAGTCAAATATTTATATTAGTAAATCCATTCAACTAATATTATAAAAATGTAGAAAAGAACAATTTCAAAATTTTCGCAACTGCATTCAAAAGTAAAAAACTGGGAAATAATTTAAAATATGGAATTCAAAATAGTATCATAACGTTATAATTTAAGATTTTAATTTGACTTAGGAGATGGCTTTCGATATTTACTTTTTTTTCAGGGCATCAAATCATAATTTCACGTATTGAATTACTACTTTTTTTGTTAATTTTTTCATTAGCGTTTTAGAAATTGCGTGTTGTAGGAAAGATGATTTCTTGAAGCAATGAATTAATTAGGAATATTCTTGGACAAAGCTATTCTTAATGCTTTGTTCACAACTACAACATAATTATCTCTACAGACATTATTTGCTACTTCAAAGAAATCTTGTGCTAGAAAATGCTGATGTTTTGCAAGCAACTCATCTGTCTCCAAACATATTCGCAACTTCTTAAGTTACATTTTCCTCACAGCTACACACAATCCAAACAAATCCTTAATTTTGATTTTAATTTAATTTAAAAGTACGAAAAACCATAATGATTTCGAGTATGAGGCGAAAATTAAAACTTCTTTGAGCATAATTGAATCAAATTCGATCCAAAAGTCATTCCTAAATACTTTAAAGCTACGCAATTTTTGATGAACTTGTAACTTAAGAGCCAACAGATGTAATATTATTATCTAATAAAAGTAACACAAAGAATGATTATTATTAAATACCACCATTAAATACATTTAATGAATAATATAAATCAAACAGTTAGAAGCCTAACAAAGGTGCCAGAAATGCCGGACATACAAGAGATGGTTTCAAAGCTCTACCACAACCCACAACACATTATTGTATTTCCAGTATTACGTTGTAGTTCGGTGAAAGAGCGTATTGTTACTCTGATATTCAGCCCCATAAGTACTATAAATATTTTCATTTCGGACAACTTTCGTACTAGTCTTATAAAACAAAGTTTTAGGGCACATTAATTTTTTGAGAAAAAAAAATTGCTCTAGAAGCTCAGTTTTATAAAGCAATAAGCAGACTGTTCTCAAAATAAAAATCTAATTTTATTTCCCTTATTGGAACCCTAAGCTTTATACCATTCATTACCGCAAATGAAGCACAATTTAATATGTAAAAAATATAAGCTTAGAATATTCCATATTAAAATTTTTATCATCGATTAGCTGTACAATAAATTTTAAATTTTTGATAAAAGAAATATAAGTTTTAATTATATTTTTTATATATTGATTTATACTCAAATAAACTTATTAATTTTAAAAATGTTAAAAAATAATCTTTAATATTTTTTTTTTTCCGGTATCGGGTACTTGACAGCAATGGTGAAGAAACTTAAAACTCGTCAAATTATGATTTGTTTGATGATTGGTGTGGGATAATTATTTTATCACTATTTTTTATTATTTTAATAATTTTTTTATAAAAAACTTCTTTAAGAAGGATTTATGCAATAGATAATTTATCCTCATAGAGCCTAATTAGTTTACAGTACTCATAATGGCCCAAATTTTAGTTTAGTACTCATATATATATATATTATTACTAGTATATATAATATTATTATTATATTAATTTTATATATATATATCATTGCTAACAATATCAAAAAATTTTGGGAAAAAAAAAAAAAAAATAAAAATAAAGGTTATGTAGCCCATATCCAACCACTGGGATAGAATCTCATAAACATAATAAATATATAGAAAAGAATACGCTCACATTAATTTTGAAAATAAAATAATAAATTCCAAACCCATTCATATGAAACATGAAAATTTTCCTATATATATAGTGGTGATATAAAAATGAAATAACCATTAATTAAAAAAAAACATGTGACTAATATCATCCTTTAGATTCTAATTAATACAAAAATGTGCGTAAATTTTTATTTGGTCAAAGAGAGCATGCAGATGGCAAATGCCACAAGCCATATGCTCTTCTCCACAGATGAAAAAGGAAGAAAGGACGTAGAAGGAAGATTTAAGACTTTTTTCCTTCTCCAATTTTTGACTAATGATCGAAAGATTTGTTCGTCAAACGGCGCATTTGTTGACTCTGAATATATATTTGAATTCAGAGCAGATATACAGTACTTGATCAGAGATCTCTGGAAAGAGGACTGTGTAGCGGAATTCTTATGAGCACCTTAAGCCGTCAAGGAAGAAGATATTTTCCATCAGCCAAAACAGTTCATATCAGCAATGTGGAAGCTTTTACATTGGACGTGATGAGCACTGAGTTCGAACTCAGCTCGTTCATGAAGTTTGAATTTTTATTATCTTAAAAAAAAATTAAGGAAAAGGTTTATTAAAAAATTTTAAAATTGAGTAGCTAGATGAACTAACAAGTCGAGTCAGATTGAGCTCAAATTCGAGCTAGTTTAGTAAACAAGTTTGATTATAGGCTCAAGTTTGAACTCGAAACTCCATAAGCTAAACTCGTGAGCACATTAGCAAGTCGAATTTGAGCGGGCTTGGCTCACTTACACACTAAGAGAAGATTATGGGTTAAATTGTTGGAAGAAATATGTAGTTTTTTTGTATTAGAGGATGGACTTAATTGCAAGATGTATGTAAGGAGATGATAAGGAAAAATAAGATAGTTGTTAGATGGCTAGGGGTGCTATGCTGACATCAATTGCCTGTATGATCTGAGTGGCCCAATTACTAAGCCATTAGGGTTTGCAGCTTCGTAAATAAGAAGATAGGTGAACCATAAAACCCTAAATCCTCTCAACTTCAAGAACTAGTGTTTTTTTTTTTTTTTTTTCATCCAGTAATTTCACTTCTTTTGCATTGGTAGATTTCGTAACTCAAATTTTCCTACCTGTACTAGGGTTTTGGCCCCATCCACCTTCCCCCGCCGGCGGTCTGGTTTCTTGCTGTCGGCCTTCTCTCTCCAGCTAGGAAAGTTTCTCTCCTGCCTTAATAGCTGTTTTTTTTTTTCTTTTCTCCCGATGGTTTTGGTTTTTCTCAGCTTTGTTATTCTCGTTTTCTTGATTGTTCTGCCTTCACCTCGGCGAATGGCGGTTAATCAAGGTTGGAAGACCTTGATTTTTAGAATGACAAAGTCAACTTAAGATCTTTCTTGATGCCCTGTCGGGGTTTCATCGTCGGTTCCATTTGCAGACCTTAAAACCTCTACTTTTCGAGGGTTGCCTTCTCTTTGAATTTCGGAGGAAAAAGTCTTAGCTCTTGGCCCCTTTTTGCCCTTTCTCTTATCAGTTATTTTCCTAATTGTAGGCCTTCTTTGGATGTGATTAGGATGTTCTTTTTTAATTTAAAATTGTCCGATGAGTTCTCCATCACCTTACTGGATTCTCAGTATGTTTTGATAAAATTGCGTAATGATATGGATTGCTGCAAAGTTTTCTCTCACCACTCATACTTTGTTAGTAACTGTTTCATGAAATTAACTAACTGATCTCCATTTGTGGATATTTCTGAAGAATCCCCCATTGTTCCGGTTTAGGTTTCATTCCCGAATCTCTGCCCACACTTTTTTGCACCTCGTATTCTACACGGTCTTGGTTCCAGTTTTGGTCGTCCCCTTCGTATTGATACTCCCACCGCAGTGGCCTCTCGTCCATAGGTTTCTAGAGTATTGATGGAGCTCGACATCACGAAACAGTATCCGGATAGTGTTTGGATAGGCCATGAAAATTTTGGTTATATTCAAAGTATTTTGATGGAAGAGTTTTCATCCTTTTATGATCATTGTAAATCTTTAGGTTATTTTAAAAAAGAATGTGTTCACCTTCATCCTCATTTAATTAAGGACCATACTATGCCTAGGGATAATGTGAACAATGTTGGTGGTATGTTGGATTCTCGCTTACGTAACGCTCTCATTAATGTGGGTGATATGCTTTCTAATGATGTGCATGATAATGTCCAATGTGTGACTTATCATTACATGATAATGTGGATGCTAGTGTTGCGGGTCATTTGGAAAATGAGATTATGCTTCATCCTTTGATTGTTGCTGATGCGGGGCATTCGTCTGAGCCCGTCCATTTTAGCTCTAAAGACCCTGTTGTTCTTCCTATTATTGGTTCTGTGTCGGAGAAGGATTGTAGTATTAAAATTAATACAGCGGGTATATATTTAATTGATCATGTTGTGCTAAACTATGGTAATCATTGTGCTTCTCCTTTAGTGGATTTTTCTTGTGCAGTTCAAAAGGATGGTGATGTAATTATTAATGAGGTGGCTAACAAATTGGCTTTAATTTATACTGATAAATATCAACCAACTACTTCACCCAGTGTTGTTGAGAATGTTTTTTGCAATGTTAATACGGTAGTGTTGAATGGATCTTCTAGTAGAGCTAATGATGATTCCCCCTTGCCATCTTCGAAGAAACGACTTTGTTGACTAATATTGTGATACCGAATGAACAAGTGCCTTTTATAGATGTTCTGATTTCTCTTATTTCAAATGATGCTTTGAAAGCCCAATTATCATTGAACATGAATGATACCTTTTTGGATCATTTGGGTTGGTTGGATGGGTTTGTTTACTCGCCCTGTGGACTATTGGGGGAAGAAGTGGATGACGCGGTGGATGAGTTTCTTGCGATGTATATTCTGAATGTTCTGAATGTTGGTAGCATCATTGAAAAAACTTTTTCTCGTGGTGGAGGCAAATGGGGTAGGAGAAAATCTAAAGGAAGTAATTTATTATGTTTCTTGTTTCTATATGTTGTTGTTGGCCTCCTTTGTCGTTTCTATTTTTGGGTTGGTGATGCTTCAATTGGTAGCTGGGTCTTTTGTTGGGTTGAGGTCTGTTGGGTGTTTGGGTTTGGGCTGAGTTGTTTTGGGTTGTAAAATTCAAAAAGAATTTTTTTTTTTTCCGTCTTGGCTTTTCCTTTTTTTATGTATTGTATGTGCACTTTTTTTTGGATTAGCAATGGTGGGGCTACTATGTTATTTGTCCCTTTTCATTTTTTTGATATGATTGGTTGGATTTGCATGGTAGGGTTGTTGGCATGTTGGTTTTGTCTCTTGGCATGTTTGGGGTTTGGATGACTGCTGCCAGATGGATCCTTTACTGGTTGTTGCAGCTCTTTTGCCTAGAGGGTTGGCTGTCAGCTACTGTTTTGGTTTCCCTTTTATTTACGTCTTCTTTCTTCATGGCTTCCTCTTGTGCAGGTTGATGTTGGCAAGCTGTTCTGACTCTTTGCTATCTTTGCTGGTTGGAGCAGATTGCTACTCTTTTGTTGCTCTTGCATTCCTTTGTGATCCAACTCTTTGGTGGCTTAGGTCTCTTCTACTCATTCTGGATTGCTTGTTTAGTTGCTTTTATTATTTTTCATTTTCTTATAATAGATTGAATAATTAACTCATAGGTTTTGCTTTAAATATTGTATTTTAAATAACTAATGAATCATTAAATACTTATATTTTTTTTAAAGTGGGTTTTATCAAAAAATAATAATAATAATAAGAGAGTTTTTTTTTTTACATCACATATGTAAACTATAGGAAAAAAAAACTTTTTTTTTTTTTTGTTGAGATATTTTCATGGGGCTGTCTATTATGCTTTTACCATTAGAAATCTAATTAAAGGTATTTTAGGAGATGCTCACTTTATCTTTCATGCATTCCTTTTTCAAATAGCATAATTCTTATTGGTAAATCATATTTCTCAACTCGGTGTACTTAATGTCTCCAAAAATTTCATTTGATGAGCATGAATATCAAAGCATTATTTCATATTGAAAAATCTAGAAATTAAATTCAGGTAGTTTTAACTCTAACTGCAACAACTAGTTGCCAAACTGAATTTCTAAATGAGACGAACCCAATAATATCAAAGGTGGCTCGATTTTGAGCCCTAATGAGCTCAAATCATTCACATCATCACCTAACCATCTCACTCGATTGTTTTAGTTTATTCCATATGAACTAATTATCGTTGTACGATTGTTATCGTTCGACTACCATTATCTATTTGTTATTATCCAACCACTATAATCTGACCAACATCATCTGAATGTCATCACCATCTCTCTGTCACTTCTCCCGCAATATCTACCAAAACTATAAGAAACCAAACTATTGCTCCCAATTTCATATTTACATCTTCTACATGTGGGAAAAAAATGAACTTTAATTTGAACTATGATGAATTATTTCAACAAAATCTTGTCATATAATTTTTTTCCTTTCAGATTTTCCATTTAAAATCTTTCATGTCTCTCATATTTCTTTTATTTTATTTTTGTGTATTAGATAGTCATGTAAAACTCTTTATGCATCATTATGAATTTTCTAACATACAACAATCCTACTTGAAATAATATGCATATCATTTATTCTTAGTTTGTATTCATTAGAAACTTTAAATTACTTTCATAATTAAAAGAGAATAATGTCTATCACTATTAACTAGTATTAAAGATTAATTTATGAGCAATGATACTTATAAAACCTTATCAATATACTTAAGAAGTTGATGCATTTTGTAGTCCATATAATTCAATTAATTAATAAAATAACAAATTTTCTATACCCAAAAATATAAAGGTTTTAATCACCTTATCAATATCCTTTTTATTTATTTTCAAAAATCATTTTTATGCAATTACACCACCTTAAAGTTAAATTTATTTTAATTATAACAATATTCAATTATAACATCATTTATTTATTCATATTTATTTTGATATAAGGGAGTAGTTGATACCTCTAAAATTCATATATAAATTTAGAATGTGTTCTTGAAATAGAAAAAAAAAAACTACTTAAAATGAGTAGATAGCCAAGTTATGTTGAATGCACTTTCCCTAAACCCTAGGGGTGTCAATTTCGGGGCACGGGTCGAGTTCGGGTCGAACCAGAACTGACATGGGTTCAAACGGGTCGACCCTAACCCGACCCAGGTAGACAAACGGGTCGGAAATCCGAACCGGACCCGACCCGAAGGGTTGCCGGGTTGACCCGACCCGAACCTTTTTTGGGTTCTCCCGGCAGGCGCGAGGCAGCGGGCACGGGCGCGGGCACAAGGGCACGGGCGCGGGCAGGGCGTCGGAGCGGCGGCGTCGGCGGTGAGTCCGGCCGGTGGCGGCTAGGGCACGGCGGCAGGAGGTCGACGGCGAGGTCGGGCTTGGACGGTCGGGAGAAGAGGTAGGTTTTCTAAAACCCTTTCTTTCTCTTCTCTGTGAATCTCTTGAGTGTGCGTCTGTGTGTGAGAACTGAATGAGAGAGGGATTTACTATCGTGAGTGAGGCGGTGAGCGAATCGTCGTGAGGTGGGACCGACAGAGGCGATTGTGTCGTTTGGGTATGTCGGTCGGAGGAGCGGTTTGTCCGATCTGGCGTGCAGCAGTTACAGTCAACATTCACAAGCCCATAAGATATTAAATAAATCATATGTAGCATAAACAAGAGCGAAACCAGCTATAATTTTTAGGAGGGATAAACTTATAAGTAAAAATGTAGAGATTTCGCAGATATGTCTAAAGTCCAAAGGGAAAGCACCCCCGGAATAAATTTTGGTTGTAAGAATATTTTGAATTCTCTTAACTATTTCTCTTTGTATTTGATTCATCGTTCTCTAACTATAACACGTCTACACAATGCGTTTAATTATACTGGGAGCAATTGCCTAAAAACCATAATAGCAAATCGGGCAATTGTAGAACAACCCTTGTAATAAAGATTAAAAAATAGATGACAGTGGATAAACTACCTAAAAAATTATATATAATTGCCCACACCCATATTTTAGATAGATCCGCCCCTGAGTATAAAATTTAAGATATATATTAAAAAAAAGTCTTCCATACTCTATTAAATAAATGTAAATATATCGGGCTTTCAACACGGGCTTCATTTGTGACGATTTTCTTATAGATTTTTAAAGTAATTTTTTACTACAAAAATTTCTAATTCACGAAATTTTTAGAAATTTTTTACTAAAAAGATAGTTTTAAAAACAGTAAGAAAGATGTTCCAAACATAGTCCTAATCTCAACTCTCAATAACTTCAACAAAGAAAATGTTTTATGCGGGATTACAGAAAAAACAAGTAAAAGCAGTATCTGCAAGTTTTTTATCTTCCAGTAATGTTAAAAATATTTGAAAGGCATCATACTTACAGGTCTGAATAGCCATTCTCCCCAAGAGTGAAGCTTTTCATTGTATGGAAAAAACAAACAAAAAGACTTGCGAGCAATATTGAGGTTTTCAGAATTGGAAGGAGAGTTGCTGTTCCATGCGATAAAATTAGGTTTCCTTTGAAGGCGCCTTCTTTGCAGCCTCGGCTGCAGCTTTCTCTGATTCAATCTCAGCAACAATTGCATCGATCTCAGACTCCTCAAGCTGGCGAAGACCATGTTCTTTTGTCATCACAGCAATCTCTATGTTCTTGCCCCCACTCTCAACGACCTGTATTAAATATAAATGAATTTGGATGGTTTTCGAGTTTTAAAATCTGAAAGAAAATTTGAGATAAGAACAGAGCAAAATACATTATAAATATTTAAGTCAGAAAGTATTCATATTATATGGTTCATGATTGCATTCAATAAGCTTCCAGGAGTGTAAAAAAATAAGACATGCAGGAGTGTAAAATCTTAGCTTGATAACTGTTAAATTACTTGGTTATTTAAGCAACAAGGAAAACTACGTCAATTGACTCATTCTATGAATATTGCTAATCAAGCATGTCTAATTAAGTGAGAGGTGTGTCTGCATCAAAATTCAAAATAACCAAATTGATGGGAATGTAATCTATACACAGTAAAAACAGCAAGAACGAAGAGAAAATTGCAGCAAAAATCGGCGAGAACATTTTTTTTATATCAGCACAACAAACCAAGATACAAGTTAATCTACTATTCGAGAGGTAGATCGGCTCTCCAAAAATTCTAGACGCTACTAGAAATAACTCCAAAACAAACTACAACAAACACAAATAATCTCCTCATCCTAACATAACCCAATTAACCCTAATATAAAAATTTCTAATTCCCTCCCAACAAAATCTGAATTCAACTCATCCCGTCTTTCCTTAAAATAAACTTTTTCTAATTTCCTCTCAAATCTGAATTCAAATAAACCATCTTTCCTTAAATAAACTTTCATAATTCCTTTTTAATTTTTGCCTCTACGAAAATGCTGCATTATAATTCGTCATAGGGAGGTTACGATTACAGTTGGATAACCAGCCTAGAGCTAAAAGACAACAAAAGCATCAATCAAAACAAAATCGAAGCTCGAAAAATCGGACTCATCTCTTTGGTGGAAAAAAACAAACCAAGAAACAAAACTGTTGCTCGTTTTCTATTCTTTCCCCAGCATTGTCTTCCACTCCATAGCAGAAAGGAGCTTACAATGCAATAACCTAAACAACCTGCTTTCAAATAACTAAAACCATGAGCAACTATTCTAGCTCATAATCCCCTCCCCCTGCCTCTGATTAATGCTGCAAAAGCTCACCCCCATCGCTGCATTGATTATAGCAGCCGAATAAGAAAATAGAACTTATAGTTCCCTCCAGTAAAAAATTAATGGCGGAGATAATTCCTTAAGTTCGAACTCCAAAATCAGGCGAACTGAAATCAATCATGCATGAAACTATTCTACGCATGTGAACCAAATGTAAATCTAGGAATCAAATGCAGCAGTTAAACTCCATCTGGACGATCAGACTGCTGCCACCTAGACCAAGAAAAACCCAAATTTAAAACATGCGCAAGCACAGATAAGTCGGAAGGAAAACTGCTAGACCTTAACACATGAATCATAAGACTGATAAAATGAAGTCAAATTAAACCTCAAACCATCAATAAAACAAACAAAACTAAAACCATTATTTAATTAAATAAGTTAAATTGTAAAATTAATCAAATGGATTAATCGAATTTAATGAAATCAAAGGCTTCAAACCAATTTACCAGGCATAACAAATCTAACTCAAATAAAGCCGACGATCAAATCAAATTAAAATGAAATAAAAAACAAAATATTAAATATTTAAATCATTGATTAGAATTAAGAAACCTGGAATCCAAGAACTGTAATAAAAAAATAAATAAAACTTCAACCAAAATCAAAATCAGAAAATAAATTTAAAATAAATAATTAAACAAACAAAATTAAAGATTAAAAAAAATAACAATTTAAGGAAGTAAACACATTTAATTCAACAAAACAGAATACAATATATAAATCATAAAAACTAACAATCAAAACCAAAGTCATAATCAAACAAATGTAATGGTTAATCAAACTTCAATCAAACCAAATAACATAAAAAAATAAAAGAATCGAAACATTTTATCAACTAAAATCAACACCATACAAATCCTTTCATAAGTTCAAATTCACTAAATCAAATTCAACAAATCAAAATTTAACAGATTGAATTGATCAAACAAATTAAATCAATTAACAAATATCAAACAAAGCAAAAAATTTAAATCGTATCAAATCAACTAATTCAAATTGAAGTTTATTAAATAAAATCAAAATTAAAATCAATAAATCAAATCATTTCAAAACAAAAAACATAAATCAAAATCAAAATCTATTAACCAAAAAAAAATTTAAATCATAAAACTGACTTCAACCATACATTAAACAAACTAAATCAATTAAACTAATCTTACAACAAATCATATAAAACCATGTCAAACAAATGGTACTAACACATTAAAATCAAACCAATGGAAACAATTGAATAAACCAATGCTAACCAGATTCAACAATTGAATAATAGAATTCACCTTAACTAGATTCAACACCTTGGCAACTCACAATGGAAGTGATGAGAAAGTTAAACAAAACCAGCCCAAAGTAGTTAAGAAAGGATGGTGACAAAGGTGATATTGAATGTCCATTTCACAAAATCTATTTACTACATCTAATTAGCTTAGGAACACCAAGAAGTTTGTACAATATCCTATTACAACCAATATAAACTACAAAGCTAACTTTTAGGATACTTATTTAAAAATTTGTGTATCCATGCACATCAATTGCTGAAAAAGAAAAATGTCAAAGAATCTTGAAAATATATTAAATTAGCACCCCTTGGAAGCTAACCAACTAATAGGAAATAAATACAAACAAAATCTACTAGGAGACATGAAAACAAGCATAAGATATGCGTAAAATATGATATGGCGCAAAATATACCAAACTTTTAAGAATTAAAACATGGAAAAGCTAATAAACATGTATGCATATTCATAATTAAAGTTGCATATATAATTGAGCCTACACAGCAAAATATTCCTCATTTATATTTTACTAACAACAAAACCCCATCAAACGCAAGTGAATAATTTATAGCCAATAATAAAGTGATAATGAGTCAATAGCTCATAACATGTACTAATAATATACACAGTTTAACACAAGATTATAATTGGCTTATGTGACTAACCATTTGTACACTTATTGTCATTATGATTATGTAACTTGCAGAAGCAATATCTTTTAAACCATGCAAAATCATGAACATCCAAGAAACTAAACCAATTTCTTGAAGTTATCAATGGTGATAAATAATATGGAAACCCACCCATGTCAATTAAACCAAATTGTATTGCTTACTATAAAAAAGGATGCATGAGCTTCATATCCAATTATCAAAATTGGCTAATGATGTGGAGAAAAGTGCACTCCTAAACCAAGCCTTATGGGCAATAGATCATAGATGTTACATAAATATAATTTAATTTTCATGTACAAAGGCTTGTCGAATATTCTACATTCTACATATTCATGACAAAATTTAGGGGGGTGGAGGGCATGTTGGTGGGGATTTGGGTGAAAGGCTTATGTCCACTTTATAGTGCACAACCCCCCCCCCCCCCCCCCCCCCCCCACACCACCACCCCCCCCCCCCCCCCCCCCCAAACTTCCTAACTTCTATCTATTCTTTCAACAATCTTAACAAACTTCCTAAGCAAGGATTTTTTACCAATATGAATCATAATTAAAGTTATTCCATATAGCGCCTGAGCAACATCTTTGTCAAAAAGACGGATGTGAGCCTTCAACCCCTACCGATGAGTCCCTAAATGACCAATGAATATTCAATTCTAATATAGGTCTTGAAACAAGGGTGGGGGCATATAGAACAAATAAGATGGTGAAAAGCTATTCAATTCCCCTCTCAGCTTCTTCAATCTTAACAAAGCATTGATTTGCTATAGCACATTACTCCAATGTGGATTTGTTTTATAGGGGTGTGGTGACTTAGGTGTACTTCAAAAAAACCATTATGTTTCTTAAAATGACGAATTACAGCCACTACAACTTGCACTAGATTTTTGCACAATATGATGAATAGTAAATTATGGAGCAAATGTATGATATATTAAGCATAACAATGTAAGCAAACTTTCAGGATCATGTTACTCTTTCAAAAATAGTGATAATATATGAAATCAGCTATATGTGTTCATGAAGGGATGAGATAGAGGAAGCCTAACAGGACATCTGTTGCACATTAAAGCAGCAAAATCATGTAATAGCCCATATTTCATAGTTCGATGGCAGAAATATGAGTCCTCACAATGAAGATAAATAGATTACAAAACACTCATCACAAAGGAATCTTTTTCTGAAAAATCATAAATCCTAGCAAATAAATGAGAAGCCTAGGCTATCAAGTTCCTTTTGATGTTGCTTCTAATAATACAATAGATATTCAAATTTCGAAGTTATGGATTTTTGTCCTATCATTCCATCAACTACCTTTCTCAAAGAATAAAAACCAATCTCCATCTTCTCACACACATATGAGTCTTTATTTGTCACCAAGATGATAAAAATTTCGCAACCTATGAACATTTGGCACATATATAAGCAAATCAATGGGAATCTTAGTGAGGCAAAATGACAGATAATATACCACTAGGGATGGTACCATTTCAATGATAAAAGAAAATATTTTCAAACATGACATAATAAATAACAAATTTCTTGGCATTATCGATCTTCCATCACAGCCTATTGAGGGATAAGCTATGTCATTCTTAAAGGAGAGAAATCTTCAAGGTTGAAACAATGAAATTCTTTATTATCAGAATCAGTATTATCATGTTCAATTACAAAATATGAGGAAAATCAACTAATGCTGAAGTACATAGATTTGATGGCCTTAATATCTCCTGTGAAAGCAAATTGGCTTCCACGCTAATGCTTACCAACCTCAAAAAGAAAAGTTTTCCGCTAAAATTTCCAGTTTAAAGATTATTCAAATAGTTTTATCATGTAAGTAACCATGACAGCAAAATGGAGGGAGACAGAGTCATCACACGCCACTTGACACTGTGGTTTAGCAGTAGAAATGAGGCAAAATGGCGTGCGAGGAGTAGTCTAGGAGAAATGGGAATATGCGCTCAGCAAAAGATACTTATCTGCTGCATCACTGACTGTGATGTAAGAGAAATCAAACACTCAAATACCTCCGCTGCAGCACTAACTGTGATGTAAGAGAAATCAAACACTCAAATACCCCGTGCATATATCGCATAAACTTTCCTAAAAATTAGTGCAACCTCTCCTACAAGATCATCTTTAATCTGCCGTAAATAAAACAAATTAGCGGTGCTCAAGGTTGTTCAAGTTTTACATACTCTTTTTCTGGCTTAAAAACTAAAGAACCATGGGAACTGAGTGATCAGGCAATGCAACTTTAACAGCGAGGAAAAAAACAACTAACCTCGAGCAGCGCCCGTATCGCCAGCTTGACTGTCTCCTGGCCCGACGTCTCTTTGTAGTTCTTCTCGAGGAACTCCCTCATGGAATTCGAGTTCCTCCCGGCAGCGTTGGCCTTCCACGCCGAGAAAGTCCCCGAAGGATCTGTCTGGTAAAGCGACGGCGCCCCGGTGTAGGGATCAAAGCCGACAATAAGGGTTGAGAGGCCAAAAGGCCTAACACCACCGCTCTGAGTGTACTTCTGCTGCAGGCCGGCGATGTATCGGGTGATGTACTCGACGGTCACGGGATCCTCGAGCGTGAGACGGTGGCTCTGGCATTCGATCCGGGCGCGATTGATCAGGACCCGCGCGTCAGCTTTGAGACCCGCGCAGGCTAGTGCGATGTGGCTGTCCAGGCTCGCGATCTTCTTCATGGTCCTGTAAAAACGAGCGACCAAGAGCAATGTTCGAGGTCCAGAAGAGGATGACAAGTAAAACCATAGAGGAATGGGAGATAGAAATGAAACCTGGAGTCCTGTAGCTTTGGCGTCGCCTTCTTCTCGACTCCAAGGACGATGGTGTCTGTGCCACGGACGCCAACGGCGGCGTTTCCCTTGCGGACGGCCTCGAGAGCGTACTCCACCTGGAAGAGATGCCCATCTGGTGAGAAAACGGTGATCGCGCGGTCGTAGCGTGCCATGGCGTCGTCTCAGAGCTCAACAGATCGCTAGGATTTTATGCTTTCTTTCTTCTGGTCTCTTCCAAATTGCACAACTCCCGCTTCCAACGTCGCGGCCAGTATATTGGGCGGCCGCCGGCCTGCTTGGTGAAGAAGCCAGAGACGTATGAGAGTGGAAAAATCTTATGAACGACGGGTGCTCCGTTTTTATGAGCCGAATGTTATTGAAGTCATTTGATTGGCTTCAAGATGCGTGATTTCCGTTATTTTAGCGGACGTGATTCGTGAGATAATCGTCATGCGGGGATCAATTGTAGGGTATGCTATAGTTTTCCATGTTGATAAATCTCATATTGATATATCGGTTAGAAATTTTGACTATCAATCTAAGGTTTTGAATTCTAAATTGTATATATATTATCTGTATGAATTTGTTTTAATTAGTTTAAATATTAAAAAAAATTAAATCACAGCTCAAAAAAAATTAATATAAATATTTAGCATTTAAATTTTATTATTAACCCACATCATACTTAAAGTTATAAATATTAATAAAAGTGTTTCAATGGATACTGTCATTTCTGCTATGTAGAAATTAAGAAACATCAACGAGTGCAACCTAGTGTTGCACTTTTGATCTAAGTTATACACATGCATGTATATAAGTTATAATTATCAAAATAAAGAGTTAAATTACATCATCATTAACTCAAAATATACTTACAAGATTAACAAAATTAAAACTCCATTTTGATCACCATAGGTGAACTCAGTATTAGGCTTAGTTTGGGACAGCCATCTTACTGCTTCTTAAAGTAGTTTTTTAGTATAAAAATTTTAATTTTTGTACTTAAAAATTACTTTAAGAAGCAATAAAAAAAGATGTCTCAAACGAAAACTAATATCTTACTCATTGGATGATATCGATTTATTGTAGAGCTTGAAATATTTAGAAGGATATTGATTTGATAGTGAGCTGTGGTTGACTGTCATTAGCTCCATAAACCATAATTCAACCAAAATCTCCTTAACAAGTTGATAATATTGAGTAAAAGCAATACAAGTATAATACTTTCCACACAAGGCACCTAACATAATACAGGTTTGTATTGAAAATTTGTATCATCATCTTTTAATAATTCCAATCATGTTTGTTATCTTAGATTTAACTCTTTTTCACTATAATATTACTTTTATAAGCTTCTTTTCGCATCAAAACTTTATTATTTTGTTGATTGGGCTACATTCTCAATTGTATTTATTACGTACGTCAATATCTTCATTTTATGTAGTTTTCCTATGTTTTGTCTATATTAATACAGTTGGATTGTATTCCTCTTCATTGATCTTTCCCATGACGACCATCTGCTGGCTCTAACAAAGTTTCGTCAATGAAACTTTGTGCAGCTTCCACCCTAAAAAGAGACTATTATAAACTTTAATCGTTGTTGTTTTCCATTAAACAGTTTTAGGATATGTCCAAGCATGAAGTATTTAAACAAATGGGAGATTTAGCACTCAAAAATTATTTTATTTATACATTTACCATCTAAATTTTACTATTTATTTAATATACAATTCCATTAACCCCATATTTCAAGCATATAACTACTGCTCCATTTGAGAAGAAATTATTCTGTGCAGAGACCGAACACAGAACGTCATCCGAAGACCAACCAGAATGCAACACATCAGCGGTATCGGGACGGGGTACCAAACGCAGGGTCAACGTGCCTCATTTTAATTGGTCTCCGAATGACATTCGGCGCCTGTACAGACTAATTTTTCATTTCGGGATAATTTTCCTATTGCTTTCTAAAACAATTTTTAAGTACAAAATTTTTTGAGCTGAAAAATTTTATACTAAAAAATTATTTTAGAAAATAATAAGAAAACTATTTCAAATGAATCTCAAGTAATCGAAAAATTATTAGGTGGACACCATCCTGGGATAAATCAGTATGCACCATGTCATCATTTTACGTTGTACCGGCGTTGTGTATCAATGTGACGTGACGCATCCTAATTCGCCTCCAAACTACTTGGTAACCGCACGTAATAATTTCTCCGCCTCACAAAAACAATGCAACTATTGCATTTTTGGAGAGAAGGTTACTGCAAGATCTCATTGGGTCAAGATCATAAACACAATTGATAGCTTATGCAATCCCAAAACTCTTGTCGACAACAAATCTAGATGAGATCTGGCCATTGAAGGGACAAGCAACCTTGATACGAAATCCTCAACAATGGAAAAGAATTGAGTAACAAAACAATCAGATCGGTGCAATCACTATCTTTCACAAATATTTATGATAGAATTTTCATCAACATTATTACAAAGAAACTTCACTACTTCAATCCACTCCACAGTACACCAAAATCCCAAACTAATAAAGAAGCTAAAATCTATACAATCCAACTTCATAGAATTCCATCTCTTCGCACGCATCGATTAAAGTAGCTTTGCAGGTAAACAAAGAAACTATTGTCATTTTTTGACTTGCTTACTAGCTTTCAACTCAGCAGCAGCTGATTTGGCAAATGACTTCGCTAAAGTCTTCGGTTTAACGGAATTCTTAGGATTAAGTGCTTTACGAATCTTAAATACAGCCAAAGCAGTTCCTAAGGCATGGCCAGCAGCGCCAAGCCCTTCATGTGTCATGTCCGCAGCCTGCTCTCCATATCTGCAACACCAACAGTACTAAATTAGCTATACATTATAAAAATTCAATTATCCATACAAATATAATTGTTGGAGTGCAACTTAAATTGTATCGATCTACTTAAGCTTTGTTTGGAATGACTTTATTACCGCTTCTTAAATTAATTTTTTAATATAAAAATTAAAATTTTCTACTAAAAAATTATTTTAAGCAGCAGTAAGAAAGTCATCCCTAACAAAACCTTAACTTCTGCTAGTTTCAGGTAAGAAATGCAAGCAATACCTGTGTGACACAACCCCTGTTGTCACAACTGACGATGTTTGCAACACATTCCTTCCAACCACTTCAACGGCATCAGAAACCTTACCTGAATGGATAGAGAGAATCAGCAAATTAGATAATATTTTCATTTTAAAACTAAGAAAACAAGATCAATATCCTAAAAGACAGTCAAAACAACAATGAGTAATGTATTTAAATTAAAAAATAGTAGAAAGTCTGGCCCAGTAAGAATAGGTACTAAGAGGTGCCAAGAAAGAGCTTAGGAACTTGAAAAATATTATGAAACTGATTAATAGAACACAAGCACCAATTACTAGTTTAAATATAATTCAATTGCACCAATTACTAGTTTAAATATAATTCAATTCCTCTCAAAGTTGCTTTAAATTTAGGCTCAGCGAGGACTGGACTAGGATGCAACAGGGAAGGCACTTCGGCTTTCTTTTGGGATGGCTTTTTTTGCTGCTTCTTAAAGTAGCTTTCTAGTACAAAAATTAAAAATTTTGTATTAGAAAGCCATTTTAAAAAGCAGTAAAAAACCGTCTCAAATGAAGCCTTCATAATCTAGAAAGAGTTGGGTTTTTGGTTTTACTTGCATGCCTAAAGATCCTCACATTCCACGTAAGAAAGAAAAATTGTACCAAACTAGCCAAAAGCAATATCATGGTAGCAAACATTCAACACCTGACAAGCGTTGCAATTGAGCAACCAGATCCTGAAGATTTAATAATTATTATATATAGTGATTACTTTAAAAACCAGAAAATTCAAGACACATTGAAGGATTGACTAAATAAAGTTCTCTAAATATAGAATCCTTCTTCTTTATTTCTAAAGCCTACATAACTACAAATGAGTTTTTGATTTCAATATATTTGGTGAGAAATATCAACTCCACAGAGTTTCATAAAATCAGAAGTGAAAAAGAAAATCATGATTCATGTTTCATCCTCTCAGCCTTTTTTTTTTCTTTTCCTTTTTTTAAATATTCTGTTAGACCGGCCCTAGCGAACCGGCCTAACCCCAACCAGCCTCTTTGAAGAGGCCGGTTCTTTGCTACAGGAGGAGGGTGGCGACATAAGGAGAGAGGAAGGAGTGGGGCCCACTAAGGATTCAAATTCAAAGAAATTGAAGGCAAAGGAGGGGCAGGCAAGGGCAAGGGAGTAATTTGGCTTTAAATAATTAATTGTATGCTTTAAGTATGGGATGAGGAATTAGGGTTAGGGTTATGCATGAATTGGAGTTAATTCCTTGGAGTTTTATTGGTGTCTTGGGCTCTAGATTCAAAATTTAGAGATTGAGAGACGATCCTTCTCTCGAATTGAGGATCAATTGTATCTTGTTTGGAGTTTATTTTGCTTTGTTTCTACTATTGCAATCAGTCTTCTTAAATCGATTTCCTCCGTCTTTTCTTGTTTTTCTATCTGTTTTGGCTAATTATTGCTAGGGTCGCTCTCAAACTCAAATATTTCCTCTTGGGTTACTTGCTAACTCAAGTATTACCTATCATATTCCTTCAAACCTTCAACCAAGTGGAGGTTGTAGTAAATTACAGAAAACAGGAAATCAGATCATGTACGAATGTTTTAGTTCTTTCAATCCCCGGCCTCTCACAATATATGTGCATATGTGGTACTAGTTTATGCATCAACTAAAAAACTAACGAAGTTTATGCATTAAGCATTAAATTTTAACAAAGTGATTTAAAATTTGGGGCTGAGAATTTCCTCAAATTCTACATGAAAATATAGCAAAAAGTACCATGACCATAAAATTCTAAAAAAGAATTCAAAATTCAAAGCGCTCAGTTTTTAATTTATAATTGACAGAACCTCATTTTTAAGAATTTATCTTATTAACCATAGAAAATGTGGAAATTCAGCAGCAAAAATAGGAAAAAGGCTATGTAAAATGACGACATACCAAATCCCTCTAGAGTAGCAAGAGCAATCTCCCCGGGAACAAGTCCAAAGAATTTCTTGCCTGCCTTTGAATTTACAATAGAACCCGTGACGAATCCAGATACCTTAACGACACCATTAAGAACTCCAGATACCACTTTCTCTGACATTTTTGTGACTGTCTTAACCCTGTCAAAATCACCACAAAACTATCAAATAATAAAAAAACATTAAATTTTCAGTTTACTAAAACATGCACACATGGGAGAGTATAAAACTAAAGCGAGACTGAAGTTGGGCCAAACATGCCAATGGTCTAATCCCTTTTAAACAAAAAATTTTCATTTAATAGGTGAAAGCCAATCACTTCGTATTTGAACACCAATACATATCCATTGTGAATTAAGCTCGGTTACTCTCAAGTGCATTAACAATCCCACTGCCATAGGAGAGCTTTCTGCATTGCCATCATGTCTATGACAGAAAGTCGCTACATCCAGCTCATAGAGGAAGCAATGACTCAGGCTAGCTACCTATGCCTTTCCTTTCTACATGAGGGAGGAAGATAAGAGCAAGAAGGCTAGGTCCCAACCTCTTCCACTAGAAATGGCTTCTTCTCTTAAGGCTTCTTGCCAGTAGTGATAAAAATCTTGCTTATCTATCTTGAGAAAGAGGATAGATAGAAAGATAACTAGATCAATGTCTTCGTCAGCTATAACCGAAGACAAGAGGACGACCAAAAAAGGCAGGACAAATGATAAGACGATGCATCATTGCGTCTTCTCGTTTGAATCTATATATAGGGACGCCTAAGAACTCCTTGGCGTTTTTCACTACTTTTAAGTTGAAAGAACCAATTTCATTAAGAAGAAAAAGCCAAGCCAGCCACTAAGCAAGCCAGGTTTTTGCGATAAAGTGCGATACTCTCTGATTCAATAGAGTCTAGTCGATGGAAGAATCAGATTTTGTTCTATGAATAGAAAGCAAAATGAATTGAGGGCGTTAGCAGGAGCTACATTCCGACGGTTAGGTGAAAGGGTTTAGGTGCAGCACAGTTCATTCAATCCAACAATAACATAAACTTGCTTGCTCTAGAATTTTCTTAACCATAACTGAGCACCACAAAGAACCTCAGGAGCCACAAATCATGTGAACCATTTGATCCTAGACAAATCATGGGCTCTTACACCATTAGTTGGAGAGTATGTAACCAAATGTGTATTTGAGTTGGTGATTAACCTAGCTTTCAACACAAATTCATATATCTTGTATTTCAGCATCAACATATTTGATATAGAACTAAACCTAATTCTCTTGAGTGTAATAACGGAAAAAAAACAGCCTACTGAGTAAAAGGTAACAAAATAATAAAAATAATGATTAGGAGAGGAGCATAACAAAATAACCATTGTATGGATAAAAACATACCAATTTAAACAAAATGCATTAATTAAATCCATTTAACCAAAGGAAAAAAAAAAACAAACCTTTTCATTCTTTTTAAAGCATCCTTGCTAACTTCCGTCGGCTGGGAGCAGGGGCTCGTTCGTCGCTTCATCATTTCCTCGCCCCACTTAAGCCTATCAACAGTAACATCCCCACACCACAAAATCCCTCTTATAAGCTGTCCAGATCCTTTAGCAATCGCCTTCGCAACTGATCCACTATAGTCCTCTACATTGGGGGCAAGCGTCGTCCAATAAATCTCTGATCTCTTCTCCATTAGCTCTCTCTTTGGCCCATCAGCCATAGCTTCTGCCGGAGTCACCTCTTTTGCCACTGACCCATCCAACACCGATGATGTCGCCTTACCCGGCAGCTTCTGCACAGAAAAGCTGCTATACGCTTCCAAAACTCCGTCTAACGTCATCAGCAAATCTTCCTGCCCCTTCGACGCAAAAGTTAATCCATAGTTCAGAACCCCCTCCGATTCATCCTCAGTGATCTCAGTCTTAGGGACGTGGAGTGAGAAGAAGTAGTGCGAGTCGTCGAGCTTGACAGAGGCTTCGTCCTGTGCGAGGGGCCACTGGACGCCAGAGTCGTCATGGTCATCTCCGGCGCCTACGCGGGCAAGGACGGCCACGATGCTCTCACCCTGAACGAGGCGAACAACGGCGAACTCACCGGAAGCAATTTCAACGCTTTGGTTGCGATCAATGAGGTGGAGTATGGCGCCAGGAATGCGAAGAAAGGTCTCCTCAACCGGCGGTGGTAGGGTGGGTGCGGCGGCGTCGGAGTCCTGGAAGAGATTGGCGAGATCCTTCATGTCGACGGTGGGGTAGAGGGACGAGGGTTTAGTATCCGAAGAAATGGAAGGAGACGGTTGCTCTAAAGAGGGGTAGAAGGAAGAGGGCGAGCTATTGGAATTGGATTTAGGATTTGAGAGGAAAGCAGAGTCGATCTCAGGATTGGAGTCGAGTACTTTAGGGTAGAGTGGTTGTTGTTTCGCTTGATTCTGAGAAGACATTGAAGAATTGCAATGGTGTGCAAATTGAGTGACGTTACTGGATTCCTATATAAATGTTGAAGGGATGCGATTAAAGCCCGATGAGGCTTCGAGTGTAAGAAAAAAAATGGAGATTTGGGGGAGATGGAAGGGAGAAGACGAGGCGGTGACGCGCTACGTGTCGCTTGGCAGGCGGAGGCGGGTAAAGTAACTGCCAGCAGTAGTACAGATATCGGCCACGTACAGGACGCGTAGTATCCGAAAACTATTTAAATGGCATGATGGGAAACGATTGAGGCCTGAGGGAATACCACGGAAAATAAATATGGAAGAAAATTACCCTTTTAACCTCACATTTGTCTTGCGGAATAATTTCTTTAAAAAAAAAAAATTACAAGCACACCAATTTATATTATGTACCCATCGTTTAACTTGATTGTTGGGTGAGTATGGTTGGAACTCTCTAATTCATGTTTGATTTTTCTCGAGCACCAATGTCTTTTAAGTTGGGCTCAATCAAGTGCGGACCATGAGATTTCTGAGGTGGGTGTTTTTTCTAAATCAACCGATGATTAGTCACACCGCCAAGTGTTTTTTCGGAATAATTTCTTAAAATTTTAATATTTTATGTTTATCACTCATAAATAATTTAAATATTAAATATGTCACTTTTATATTTCATTCCTATCACCCATGACATTCTATAAACTTTAATATTTCATTTCTTGCACTTATATTGATCGATAGTGTTGACCTCGATTTTGCCTAGACCCGGGGCCTGGAGAGTTGACTTGGTCAAATTGACCAAGCCAGACCCCAAGACCCTCTCCAATGGGTTCAGTGAGTCGAGTCGAGTCTGTTAAGCCTGAACTTGGACCCTGGGTCAACCTGGTTGACTTAACCTGGTTGACCAAGTCAACCAGGATTGACCATTTAACCCCTTTAGGCCCCAAATCAATTTAAATCCAATCTAAACCTACTCATGGCTCGAACCCTCATATTCCTTGGTCTACTTGACTGGTTTGACCAAGTCAAGCTTTGACTTGGTCAAATCTAGCCATTAATAGGCTAAATTAACCTATTAAAGCCCAATTAGAGCCCATTCATTGCTCTAATCAATGCCAATTGAATCCCCAACGTTTTTAAACTCTAAATCCCGCCCAAATCACTTGATCTAGCCTGGTGATGGACGGTGGATCGAATCGTGGCCGTTGAGATTCAATTCAAGCCTTTAAATAGTGATTTTAGGGTTCCAATTAGAGGATCTTGCAATCTATTCTCCCGAAGCCCGAGATTTTTCTCCTGAGAGCTCTTGGGACTTCCTCCTACGATTTCCGATCAAGCCCGACGGCCAAAACTCCCGCCGGCGACGAACTCCGGCGAGACCGACCGCCCTCCCCCTTGCAGCTCGATTTACGGTCGATAGAGATAGTTTCGGAGCTCGAGTTCAACAGGAGATCTGTCCTAGAGGAGTCAACGAGTCCAACAAGCCCAAGATCTCCCGAATCCACCGTGTGGATTGAGGTATATCCCTAACCCTAGTTAGAACACTTAGGGTTAATTAGCGTCGTTGTTAGCATGTATTAATTCAAAATAAAACTTTCCCACTGTTGCTCTTCATGCATAGAACTTAGATCTAAAATTTCATGAGATTTGGTCCAGCCGTTTGGGAGAACGAAGCAAGAATAGCCCTAGGGTTTCGGATCGGGCGTTGCATGGCTTGCGGGATATCTGAACCGTTGATCCTGTGATCAACGGTTCGGATCGCGCCCATCTTTCTCTCACGCATGTGATTGATTGCTTGTCTTTCTTTCTTCAGTTTCTCTTTAGTGCCCTAGAGCCTCCAGATGCTGGTATGAGCCACGCATGTTGATTCAGCCCTTCGGACCTTTCTTCCTTTTGAGTAGGATTTCCTAGTCTATACCCATGTGTCAATCCCAATTTGGAAAAGATAATGTATGATCCTTAATCGAGAGTTTTCTCAGGCTCCGGCCCGGGATGTAATTAACCACGGGGGCTTGCGCCCGTGGGAAACTTGGCCCCGCAATCTACTTTACCCCACTCAATCTCTTGTATCGGGTGGGGGAAACCCGTGACTAGGTCGTGTATATTGCTACCCGTTGGGGTGTGTTGGCGACAGCCTCTATCCCCAATGGTTAGTCGTATGCACGATCCAATCTGCCCTCCCATCGACCTGTTCGTGTCGAGTGTAGAGGTCTACGATCGTTTTGTCCTACAGGGATAGTGCGGCCGTACCCTCTGCGTTCGTACCCCACGAGCGGTGCTCCTTCGGAGGTCCACAGATAGATGATAGGCATTAAATATTAAATCGCCTAAGGACTCTCGAAAGTTATAAAAATTATAAAAAATTTGAATTTAAATTCTACATTTACTTAATATTTCAAAAAATATATAACACATTATACTTTAATTAGGAGTGGTTTTGAGATAAAAATTTGTAAATATCTTTAATATTGTTGCGGGCTAGAATATACGCGGCGGTAGAGTTTGCAAATTCACGTCTGAGTGTTGTACGAATATTCAGCACACAAACAGAAATTACAAGAAGCTGATTCGTCCCACAAGTTAGGACAATCAGGTTACACTAAGTTTCTCCTGAATTAAAACAAAGTTGTGCAAAATCCCAGCGTTTCCCCAATATCCGGCAGAATTCCGGCGTATTCAGGAGGCGGAAAGAACTCCGGCGGTGATCGAGGAGGCGATGATTCTCCTTTCCCCTCTCTTCCTCTTCCCTTCTTCTTCTGTCTTCTTACTTG
The DNA here is from genome assembly GCF_001605985.2 of Dendrobium catenatum. Classification (NCBI taxonomy): domain Eukaryota; kingdom Viridiplantae; phylum Streptophyta; class Magnoliopsida; order Asparagales; family Orchidaceae; genus Dendrobium; species Dendrobium catenatum. The sequence continues at coordinate 566,025 of NW_021318640.1, forward strand.
AGTCCCCTCTTGTGAAGAATGAAGGCTCTATTTGTAGTTTTTCTGGAGTGGCATAGCTCATAAATAGGCGCCAGATCAGGGTAAAATAGGGAGTGGTTGAATGGACGGCTGATATTGAATCCCTTGATCGTGCACCGTTCGTCAGACATTTAAAGGCCTTAGTGATGTCGGAATTCGATGATCTTGCACTCGTTGGATTCGTCTCGTCAATCCGTTCTATTCGACTATAATCTCGTTAAAATCGGAGACCGTTTGGTAACTCAAATTGTGGTACGAGCTTTCCAATAGCACTTCGGGTGCTTGATTTGGGCTCATTTGGGCTCGGATCGAGTTGAATTTGGTGTCGTTGGGTTCATATTTCCGAAACGCTCAGTTTGACTATAAGCTCGCTGAAATCGGAGTTCAGATGCTCTCGGATTTAATTTTTGAGGTTTCCAACTCGATTTTTGCCTCGAGATTCGTGCCCAATCAAGATAATTTTTGCATGACGTATCAAATATATATAATATCACTAAGTATTTCACTTATTTGATGCAGCTTTCTCAATCTCTGAGTACTTAGCCAAGTTGCAATCATAATTTGGATTATTTGAGGGTATTGCCTTCATTGACAAAGCTCTTAATGGAGCCTGGAATTTACCAAATTTTTTGTTCTGTTATCTGTCAAAAAAATTTTACTGTTTACCATAATTCCTCACTTGTGCTACAGGTTACTTGGACGGGAAATCCTAAGCCCTCTCTCAAAAATTATATGAGCTGTTTATTTCATAATTATGAGAAAGTTAGTTGGGCTAAGCAAGTGTGGCAAATCCTTTTCTTCTATAATTCCATGTATTTTGTTCTTCTTATTCTTGGATGGTTGAAAAAGTTCTGGTGGTCTACTCGACCGTAACATCTAACTTCTGAGCTGTGTCAATCTTTGACCAGAATGTCTCACAAATTTACCTTAGATATATCAAAAAAAAATTGTCTAGATGGGACAAGAAAAATTTGCGTTGAAAATTTTCAATATTAAACAGAGGGCCATCCGAATTCAGATTTCAACAAATTTACAGTCGAAATGAACATCTCGTAAAGATGAACCCAACAAAACTAAATTCGACTGAATCCGAGCCCAAATGGATCCAAATAGAGGATCTGAAGCACATTTGGAAGGTTCAAACCATAAATTGGATGACCAAATGATTTCCAAATGTGACATACTTATAGTAAAATCGGCCAGTTCAACTAGATAAATCTAACGAGCGCAAGATTGCCGAATTCTGACATCATTAAGACACTCAAATAATCAATACACGGTCCATGATCAAGGGAATCGATATCGGCCCACGTCTCCCGCCGACTACGATCCTTTCGACCAATATCACCCAACTACTGTCTTTCCAGCATCCATTGTCTACCGATTATGGTCTTTCCAACCAACGTCACCCAACTACAATCTTTTCGACCACCGTCACCTGACTACGATGTTTCTTATCTCCGTTGCCCGCCAATTACGATCTTTCCGACCTTCGTTGCTAGCTGACTATGGTTCTTCCGACCACCATCACCTGATTACGATCATTCTGACCACCATCGCTTGACTACGGTCCTTTTGACCTACATCGCTCGCAGACTACAATCCTTCTGATCTACATCTCTCGCCGATTATGGTCCTGTCGACCAAACAAACATGTCAATACTGATTATTCCAACTCCCACCATATAATGCACTCAATATAATGTACATTTGCTACATCAAGTCAAGGCCTTCCTCCTAAGAAAGGGCCTCATTTGTAATCAACTGCAAACACTAGTTGATTCATTTAAACTGGGTCAAGACTCATGATTTTTCGACCTTTTTATGGGTTTTCATGTCTATTGTCTCTTATGAACTCTACACCCCTATCTTTCATTTGTTTGTGTGATAAATCTTCGTATTAAGCTAGGACGTTAAAGCTCATATTTCTTTACTACCATGAATATTCAGGGACACAACAACTTTGAATGTGATTTCTTTTTCAAATTCTTTGCAAAATCTTGCCAATCATCTCTTAATTTCTTTTGATACCCAACAATAAGCAAATTTTTAATTATATTGAGGATTTCTTCTCAATGTCTTGAGATGGGAAAAAGCTTTACTATGTGAACATCAACTACTATATTTACTATATTTGGAGGTAGAGAAATGATTAGGAGATTAAGAAATTTCTTAACTCGCTAAATTTTTTAATACTATTTTGAAGACTAAAAAAGATGTCAGATAAGTTGAGAATGAGTGTGTTGATTCCTATTTTTAAAAATAAAGGTGATGCACAAAATTATTCGAATTATATAGGAATTAAGTTAATGTGTCATATTTTTAAACTATGGGAGAGAGTTATGGAGCATAGGTTGTGGCATGCCACTAATGTTTCTCAAAATCAATATGGATCATGTCGGATAGGTCTACTATGGAAGCTATACATTTATTGAAAAGTTTGATGGATAAGTACAGATAGAATAAGGAGGATCTACATATGATATTTGTTGATTTAGAGAAAGCATATGATAAAGTTCCAAGATAAGTGTTTTGGAAAATTCTAGAAAAGAAAGGGGTTAATAATGCTTATATTCAAGTCATTAAGGATATGTATGTAGGAGCTCTTAATTGTATTTAAACATAAGGTGGTTTGACCAAGCATTTTCCTATTTCAGTTGAATTACATCAAGGATCATCCTTAAACCCATATCTATTTTTCTTTAGTCATGGGAAGCATATTATAAGATAGCAAAGCCAGTGGCGTTAGGATTGGGACTTCTTTGGGAGCAAGGGAAGCAGATTCTGATGGAAGCAAAAAAAAATATAACAGAGAAAAAAAAAAAACTTTTCAGTTCTCTAAATACTTCACGAGCAAAGAAAAACAGGGAGCCTAAAATATCTCTTTTGCTTCTTCACCGAAAATATATAACCATAGGAAACACAAGGAGTTTTTAAAACTGTTCTAAATAAGAAAAATAAAATAAAATAACTAAATTGAAGTGTCACGTTGCTTGGTTTGAAAAAAAAATCCAACATATTCAAATTCAAATATTCATGGATAGCAGCTACGGCGGCGAGCATTCCTGCTCATTTGCGGCGCAGGATCAGATCACTTGAGATAGATTTGGTGGATTAGTTGTTGGGGTTTGCTTATGTGTGTTATTATAGGAGGCGGCGGGGGAGGTAGCGAAGCTAGTGGCGTCGACTCGTAGTGACTTTGGCTTGAAGAGGAGAACAGTTGAAGTTCATAACTTGTTGGAAAAGTTTGTAACTTTGTTGGCTGGTTTCCCTCATTAGAAAGTCATGTTTTCTTGCTTTCATTCATTTTGAGAGGCAAACTGAAATCCTCACTTTTGAGGAATTAAAATAAAATGCCTAGTTTTTCAAAACTTGATTTCTAACTTGATGAAATCACAAATCTTATATTTAATATTGTAAATTATAAGTTGTTTACTATCTTATATTTAATATTATACATTTTTGGATAATAATTTTAAAAAAAAAAATCAAACTGTCTATGCCGGTCTCAAGCCCGAATAAAAAAAGTTGAGAGAAAATTTTAATAAAATAATTTAGGCCCATAAATTTTTTGGCTTTGCCACTGGTCATGGATGTTCTCACTAGACATTTGCAAGAGGTTATACCTTGGTGCATGCTTCTTGCTGATGATATTATTCTTTTTTATAAGACTAGAGAGGGAGTTGAAGGTAAAATAGAATTATGGAGGTCAACCTTAGAGTCTAAAGGTTTTCGTTTCGGTAGATCTAAAATTGAATATATGCAGTATAATTTCAGTAGTAATAATAGATCTAGTGGGTGGATTGTGACTTTGGATAATCAAGTTATTAATAAGAGTACATGTTTTAGATATCTTAGGTCTATTATTCAAAGTGATGGGGAAATAGAATGGGATATTATTAGTAAAATTCAAGTTGGATGGTTGAAGTTGAGGAATGCATTGGGCTTGTTATGTGATAGACAAGTCCCCCTCAAATTTAAGGGAAATTTCTATAAGATGGTAGTGAGACTTGCGATGCTTTATGGTGCAGAATGTTGGCCATTAATAGAGAATCATAATATTAAGTTAAGTGTTGCAGAGATGAGGATGCTCAGGTGGATGAGTGGCTTTACTCTTAGAAATAGGATATGAAATTATCACGTGAAAAGGTTAGAGTAGCTTCAGTGGAAGATAAGATTAGAGAGAGTTGTCTTAAATGGTTTGGTCACATAAAATGGCAGCCTTCCGTTGACCCGCTTAGGAAAGTAGATGTACTAGATTTGGCTTATACTAAAAAAGGTAGAGGTAGACTTAAAAAGACTTGGTTAGAAAATATTTGAAATGATATTTCTTTATTAGATTTAAATGAGAATTTTACTCTTAACAGGACAAAGTGGAGAAAAAGGATTCATGTAGGCAACCACACGCAGTGAGATAAATGTTTGATATTGTTGTTGTTATTATTGTTAGAGGTAGAGAAATGGCATGAAGTTTGGCAATTCTATCAAAAGTATTTCCTCGCTCTTCACCTCATAAAAATTGTTGTAATTCACAAGACTGCTAATTGGAGAAATATGAAAGTATTCAAGAGGGTTGGACGGCCTCACTTTCAGGCAAGTGTTCCTGTCAATAGTTTATTTGACCATAATATGAATTTGATTTAGCTTACTAAGTCCAGCTATCCATCACCCATCTTAGGCCCATCTGTGCTACAACCTGTTATTTTTTCCTTAGTAAATTCTGTTAAAGTCATTTTGTCATCCTTTTTGGTCTATTTTTTGTTAGGCATGGAGATTTATAGAGAGAAAAAAACTGGTATATTATATCTAAATAAAAAAGGGATACATTGAAAATCTTCTTTGTAGGTTTAATATGCAGAATTGTAAATATGTTAGTACTCTATTAACAGCTCATTTAAGACGTTTATTTGCTTTATTTCTACAATCAGATGATGAGGTTGACTATAGGTCACATATTCCATATTCTAATGCAAGTGATTTTTCATGTACGCCATGATTTATTCACATCCAGATTTGTCATATGCAATCAATGTAGTAAGTAGATCTATGACTAATCTGGGTAAGGAACACTGGAGAGCAATTCAATCAATTTTAAGATAACTTGTGAAGCACTAATGATGATTGTTGGTAGTTTGCACTACTAATAAATCAGATTTTTGCAGCGCTTTTTCTAACCTACAGTAACGGTTTAAACACCTATGAAATTATTTATAGTGGTTTAGAGATTGCTGCAAATACACTGTATTTATGTTCGCTGGAAAGGCTTTTGCAAGAGTTTGGAAATCATTGCTGTAGGAAAGCTTCAGCAGCACTTTTAGTAAGGATTGAACTGGATATGGAGTATTTGTTTATGTTGATTTTAATTTTGTTCGAGACCTTCATAAAAGAAGCTCTTACTGTCTACTAGAGAGCTACTTTGCAAACTACATTTGTACTATCTACTACTACTAAGGCCAAGAACATGGCTATTACTGAGGCTTGTAGGTTATTTGGTTGAAGGGGTTGTTTGGCGAACTCAATGAAAACAACTTGCAAATTATCACTTTTTGTGTGATGAAGTGTTATTTTTCTCACCAAATATCAAATGTTTCATGAGAGAACAAAGCATATTGATTTTGTTGCCACTCCTTATTGCAAAGTTTGAGCATTGCTTAGACTTTGGCAATTGTTGTTGATCTTGGGACTTTCGTGTACTAAGTGGGAAAATTTTGTCAGGATGGAGAAAGCTCTTTGGTAAGAAATTTGGCTTAACATAACAGAAAAAACACTAAAAGAAAAATGAAGACGCCTTCCAATTACCAAACTTAAAATTTATTCCATTACTGCATTTCGAAGTTTAGCATCAAATTGTCAGAATTTCGTCAGGTGAAAACTTGCAGCACATGTTCTTAGAATTTCAACAAGAAAGTACGAATCTCCATAGGACCTAACTCCACAATTAAGGTAGAATTGTTCACAGGACCGCCTCTAAGCGGAGCTGGATGTCTTATAACGTCTCCTTCAACTCTCCAAATCTTTTTCTTCATTTCTGATTTGTTTTGATTTGCTGATAAGCTTGTTTCTTCCAGTTCTTTGATCTGCATTTCCAGCAATAACATGTGAAAATAGAAGGAACATATAAGAATTTCCATCATCTCATTTAGGGATTAAGAGAAATTTTTTCCCACAGGATCGAAGCATGATTTTTCCTAATTAAAAAAAAAAAACTAGAATCATAAGTTATATGGAAATATATCTTAAGGGAACGCCTCTCAAATCAAGCAATCCTATCTATGAGGATTTGGGGGATGTTTGGTTGTCTGCAAATAAGGGATAAAGTATTTCAAATGTAAGGGTCTTGAGAATATTAGTGTTTGATTTAAAGTAAAACAAATGTAGTGCAAACTTTTGATGCATTTGAAATTCACCTACTAATTTATTTTTGGTATTTTTAAAATTTCTTATATTTAAGTGAGTTACAAATACATCAGAAGTTCATTGCATTTTTCACAGGCCACCACCACCATCACCGTCAGCTGCCCGCTAGCCACACCTTCGGCCACCTGCATCCGGCCATAACGCCGCCAATGTCGGCCACCGACCACTACCTTTTTTTTACTTTACATTTCATTCATTTTACTTCAAACAAAACAAAAATAATAATAATCTCATGTACTTCTTTTACACTCATCCAAACAACTCCAAAATATTTATTTTACACTGCATTCCTTTTTACATTTTATTCTTTTTTTAGGCAACCAAACAACCCCTAAATGTTAGAGATGAAAAGGTAAAAGCAGAATTATCTGAGAGTAGGGAACTATGCCACTGGTGATAAAATGTTTAGTAAAATATATCATCATAGTTTTATGAAAAATCTATAATATCTTTGCTTACCGATGATACTTCTCATATTAAATCATCATTCAGATTGAAGATGATGCTGTTAGGCGTCTATAGGCTTTGGATGCTAGACCATTGGATCTCCCGTTTAATATTATATCATGGTGTGGATAGATTTGAATTATTTTGATAAGTTTGTCTTTATAGTTAAATTCAAATTAAATAATTATGATAAGAATTATCATTTAGTTTAAACTTATTTCTATTTGTTAAAATGGATAGGGACGGGTTATTACCTCATTGGATCCCTTTTTTTTTTTTTTTCTTTACTTGTAATCCTATGAATCCTTTTATTATAAATAGGGTCCCAAAGGCTATGCTAAGGAATAGTTATTACTTCAATGAAATATTTTGCTTTGGGAAACCACGGCTTTCCTCACCCATCCCTATCTCTCTTTTTCTCATATATATCTCGTTCATTCCCTCTCTTCTTAAGTCCCTTTTGGTATATGCTCCCTTTCTCTTGTTCACCACGATATCTAAAGGTTTAGAATTAGTAGAACAAAGGCTTAATATATAAGTCCATATTATTAGAAATTAAATTTATATTTAATTGTGATTGTTTTAAGTAATTTAGATTTAAGAATGGAGATATAAAAGAGAATATAACCACAACAGTTAAGGTTGAGTAGTTAAAATTGAGTACCTCAGGTCAGGAGTATTGTATACTAGAATCTGAAAATTTAGATGTTAACTTTATAGAATTACAATTATATTGCCTATGTTATATTGGATCTGAGCACTGGGTAGTAAAATAATTGGAAAACTAAGTTGAGTGTGACAAAAATTAAGAATATTAAAATTAATTTGTGGTAACTTGAGAAAAAATAAACCAAGGAATGATAATATTAGGGTAATGATTGGTATGACATTTATTGAAGATGAGGTAAACGAAAAAATATTTGGATGGTTTGAAAATATACAAAGAATAGAAAATGAACTTGTTAGATGGTTAGATAACATGATTAGAAGTTACTCAAAATAATTTGTGAAGAATAACTTCAATGCCATAGGTAACACTGAAAAAAGATGAATGAAAAATGAGGACTCATAAAGATGACCAATAAGACTAATGATGATGATGACTATGATTATGATCAAAGGAAAATCACATAATCTGTATTGAATAATAAATAATAATGCATCTAGAATTACTATCTGTGAATTATAAGTTGATCAATGTACCGTTTTTCCAGCAAATATTTTCTTCAGTTCCACCTCGGCTAATACTGAATTTTTTACATCCTCGCCAGCCTGGAAAAAAGTGTGTTGAAAACCATATCTGAACTGAAAAACATAGCAAAAAAAAAAAAAAAAAAAAGAATCACTAATAATGGTACCTCATATAAATGAGCCAGACGCAGGAGCACAGAGCCATCATCTAATTCCTGCAAGATCACAAACCTTCAAGTCAAACAGTCATCGCTAAATAGCAAAATTTTAAACAGATAGATGAACTCCATACCTCGAGTGTGATGAGTGCAACATTAGGAGGCAAACTATAACTTTGATCCATAGAAGTAGCTTTTGTGATTTGAGAAGATTTCCAAATTCTCTCATCCTGAATGAAAATGATAAATTCTAGCAAACTAAGAGAAGGGCTAAAATGATTGAAGTAATGATGATGTACCTCATGTGTAAATGCTAGAAGAACAGGCGAGTATATCTGTTGACCGTATGTTCGCCGCCAATTTGCACCACTTCCCAATTGGTTGACACTCATGTAATATTTCCCTCTAACCTAAAAGATTATTGTAAAGGGACTCAAAACATTTTAGAACTTCAAATGTATTTTTAAATTTTCTTCAAGTAAATGACATTTTTACTAAGAAATAAGAGTCTTGAAAGTATCCCACTAAATAAGAAATAGGCCTTGCTTTGAATCATACTAAATGATAGCTTAATAGGATAATAGTTGCAAGGCAAACTGATTAGCATAACGGAATAGAATCATGTAAAGAAAAATAGGTAGTAAAATGTAAAATAAAATTATAAAGATTAGTTGGCGATTTTAAACTCTACAAAGAAAAGCAAAACTTTAAGACTACTGCACACTTTTTGTTCTGCTATTGGAGAAAAAAACTGACAGCTTTGCACCAATAAATTACTTAGCAGTCTTCATATTCACAATGATTCTGAAGTAAATCTTATTCCTGGTAGTTTCTTAGATTATTATAAAAATATTTGAAGCAAGTTTAGAAAGTGATCATCAACAAAACTAAGTTCAGTCGTTAAATGATTGAATTATAATTAATAGATAGAAGGCGTGTCCATTGCAGTAAATTTTAGTTTTAAATTTATTCAAAGTTAGATGAGTTTTTTAATAGAGCTGGACTTGACTAATCTAGATTGCAAAGTCCATCAAATATTATCCTCAGAGAACATACAAATAAAGAATTAAGTATATCATTCTACCTTTAATATTCAAAATATAGGGAGGCCGATTCTGGCTTGTGATTTATGTTTTATGTTCTGTTAATTTCATTTCAACCCTAAGTACATTAAAATAATTACATAAATAAACTAAGAAAGGTTACAATGTGACTTGCTATCATGGGTTAGAACGAAGCAGTCTTCCTTTAATAGTTGGTGACATTGGGTAAATCGATCCCTACCTAACTTTGCATGGACTGGAGCCTCATGCACTAGGTATGCCTACTACATACAAACTTATGGTCTTGACATTTTTTTTTAACTATTTATGTTTGAAATTTGAGTTTTCTCTCTGTAATTTGGTTTATGGGCCTAGAGATTCAACTGTTGTTGTAGCTAATCATGGTTAAAATAAACAGAAAGATGGATTCCCTTCCAGTACACCACGTCATATCAATTAGTATGATAAGCATGGTTGCCGCATAAGACTTTGTGAACTCATGCATTCAACTCATACTTTGTGTTGAAGCATAAATTGTTTCCTTAGGTGATTAACATCCTGTGCTGGCTATTCACACATGGAAAATTTATTTTGTGCAAAGTCTGGACGGAAAGAACGAAAGAACGGTCCGAATTACTGTCTGAGTATTTGTTGCATGTTTACTGAGTATAGTAAATACACAATAAATCAGCAAAATACTCACAAAATACTCATTAATACTCACAACTGAGTATTTGCAGAGTATTTACTGAGTATTTACAAATACGCAGCAAATACTTAATAAATACGTAGCAAATCCGAATGGTTCTTTCCATCCAGACTCCTCACAGAATAATTTCCCTCACACATGACATACTTCATGAAAGTTGCAAAATTTATTTTATAAGTCCAGATACCTCATAAATACTTACGTTATTTTAACTATATGAAAGTATTGTGGAAGAAAATCTGAGCAATATTAGGTGATATAATATGCCATGCGATGAAAATCTTGCTTTCTTTTTAAGCAGGAAGCTGAAGAAAGACACTCCCTCTAAGCATAAAATGAAAATTGTGACTTGGAGGTCATGGGTTCAAATTAAGTTGCATACATCAAACCCTACCTAACTTTGCATTGGCTGGAGCCTCATGCACTAGGTATGCCTCCTACATACATAAACTTCTAATCTTGCTTTGAGTTTTCTCTATGGAATTTAGTATATGTGTATTTATAGATTCAACTCTTGTTGTTCCGCCTAATCATGGTTACAATAAACAGATAGATGGAATCCCTCCTAATACACTACATGTCACATCAAACAGTATGATATGCATGATTGTCATACCTTATGAACTGATGCATTCAACTAATTCTTTGTGAGGGATCGTAAATTGTTTCTAAGGTGATTAACATCCTGTGTTGGATATTCACACATTATATACTTGATAAAAGTTACAAAAATTATTTTATCGTCCACTACCTCATAAATACTTCGGTTATATGAACTACATGCAATCATGTAGAGGAAAGTCTAAGCAATATTTGGTGCTATAATATGCCATGAGATGAAAAATTAGCTGTCTTTTTAAGTAAGCAGGAGCCTGAACAAAGATATCTCTAAGCACAAAACGAAGAAGTGGCACTTGCTGTTAATGTTCTCATCTTACTCATTGTCCATAGAAGAAGTGGCACTTGCTGTTAATGTTCTCATCTTACTCATTGTCCATAGGAGCTAGTTCGAAATGTTGAAGTTTAAATAAAAAGTTATAATGCATAGATTGTTTATCTGAAAAAAACAACAGCATGAAGGTTCTAAATTATTTGCATTAAATAATACCTAACCATACTGGTCCATACACCAACTCGGGAGAAATAGAATCAAGAAATTCATTTTACTTGAATTTTTATCGGTTTTAATAATTTTGTAAAATACTGAAAATTCTAAAAGATGAGTGTAAGTTGGGTAGTCCAACTAAGATTTCATTTGGGACGGCTTTTTTATTATTTTTTAAAAGCGGTTTTTTAGTAAAAAATTAAAATTTCTATGCTAGAAAGCCGCTTTAAGCAACAAAAAAAAAACTTCTCAAACGAAGCCTAAGAAACAAAAACTGCATGCAGGGAAAGAAAAAAATCAAACAGACAAAGGAGCATACCGTAAGACCCTCACAACCATCATCCGTACAAACTTCCTCATCAAGGGCTTCGTCGACGCCTCTAGAATCATCAGCGAGTAGGCGCCTTAAATTAAAAAGAACTTCATCAGCTTGCATTAGCAAAAAAATTTTAGTGGATCAATCTGTGGTTGAATAGAACCTATGAAGCATGATCTCCAATTGACCATCTTGAATGCTAGAGCCTCCACAAGGACTATCAACAAGTACGGAAAGCTCATACTTCCCGTCTGCCATATACATTCCCAAGTTGAGCTGAAAATTTTACCCAAGAAGCAACTTAACCAAAGTGATGTCAACTTGAACGTGACTAGAATGTCCAAAATGTTTTCTAACACCTTATAATTGGTTGCAAGAAAGATAAAAGGGGAAAATAAGAACATTTGAAAGGGTGAGATACATTAATCTCTTCCAAGAGAACTAATGCTTCATTATTTCATCTTTGTTGCCGGAAATAGCTATTTTTTAAGTAGCATTGAAGTTTGAACAGGCGAAAGATGATTTTTTACATCTAACAAATAGTTTATCCTTCGCCTGTTCAAACTTCAAGCTTATCCTTCGCCTGTTAGAAAACATTTTGCCTGTTCAAACTTCAAGCTTCATTATTTCATCTGAAACAGTGGCTTTCAATTCTTTTTCCTCGTGTATGCCTAGATTTTAATTATATATTTTGTGAATACATGCTGCCAGGCCAGCAACAACTACTCGCTAAAATGTTTGCTAGTCCATTACTTAGCTTTCGGCTATAAAAAGTTCAATGGTTTTAATAAATTTTTTCTATTGCATGCTTAGATATTTTGTTAGCAAGTGTAAATATATAGGGCTCCAGCAAGCTAAATTCCAAAGAAAAGCTCATCAACCTACCTTTATACACATTTATTGACGTAAAAATTTGTGCACAATTGAATCATTTCCCTTAAATTTTGTTATTATTTTTTTCATGGAAATATTTCAAAGAGGTTAAATTGTAGAAGGCAAAAAAAACCCTTACCGGATAATAATTCCCTGCAATTGGTTGAGTCACTTTAAGATCCCAATCCTCCCTATAATCTCGGACCTACATTTGTTGAAAAAATTCTCATATATCAATAAAGGCCATCATAAAAAAACATGTAGCATGGATAGTTCGAAAGTTTAATAAACTTTTGGCTATTAATTGAACAAGGAAATGCTTATCATATGCGATTAAAAAATTATGATTGATCCAAAAGCCTATACAGTTCTTGTAACCATAGGAATGATACAATAAATTCAAGCCCAACACAAAGATAAGAGAATTCAATTAGAAAGCACATCACCATACAGAATATTTAAAGAATTTCCAAGTTGTCGATTACTAGATTTTATTTTGTCATTTTTTAATGTTATTTGTGTAATTAAAACTGCCAGTTGGTGACATCGTTCAAATAAAAAGATTCAATTTGTTCTTTCCTGATGCAAATTATTAATGAAGGATTTAAAGAATTATCATTATACAAGGAGGAATCAAGGGGGCTTGATCTAGGAAAGGTTCTTAATCAAGGGAGTTGTTTAAGAAGGTTCTTAATTAGGGGGTATATTTAAAAAAGTTCCTAATTAATGAAAAAATTATTTATGAATGTTCCTAATTAAGGGAGAGTTGTTTAAGAAAGTTTCCTAATTGTATTTATGCTATTTAGGAAGATTTCTTAAATTATGTTTAATTATGTAAGAATGTTTCCTAAAATATGTATAATTGTTTAGGAAGGTTCTATTTGTGCTAATATGGCTAGGGCTATTTAAGGGGGAGTGAGAGTTTTGATTAAGGTTAGGTGTGATGATATTGCTGTGTTTATTTTCCTAGTGTTTGTTGTGAGTTCATACAGGATACAACTTGATTTTATCTTGAGTAAATTTTATCCTAATCATGAATACTTATAAAAATGCAGAAAACTGTATTGATTCTAAATTATTAGAAATAGTCTATCTAAATTATCTTCATCCAAAATTCAAGATCAATACATAATCTAGGCTATCAAGTTACATCATTAAGTTCAAATTTCAAACAAAAACTTCATTCTATTCTAATGTAATGCTGACATAATCATCACAGGACACAAGTTGATTTTATTCTGGTTTAATTGAAATACTCGAGCATTTACCGGAGTTATTTAATTTCCAATACACAAAGGAAACTATTCAAACAAATCAGGGACAAGTGAAGTAAACTGGCTTTTTTTTCAATATTTTTTTCTACAAGAGATACAGAATCAATAATTCCCTTCTGGTAATCAATTTACTGAAATAGCTATACCTATACAGAAAGAACTTTTTTATTGATTCATAGCATAAATTAGTTATAGGAATGCGAAGAGCTGGAGTCATGTTATGCCGAGGAATGCGGCAAACAGCAAAAAATAAAGAGATCATGGAAGAATTTATCAGAAAGTAGAATTCATAAAAATTACCCGTTTAAGGAAATCTCTTCCATTGGAGTCTGTATAAAATGTCTTATTTGTGACCATATTGGCCGACAACCGAGTGATAACTTCCTTTCCCACACCATCATCAGTTGGGATTGGTCCAATCTTCACACACAAAAGTGAATCAGAATTAGGAACTAGAAGAAGAAAATTATACTAAAAAGAAAAAAAATAACAAACAACTTACAGTAAACTCAAACTCAGCATTTTCCTTGTCCTTGTATATTCTTGTGACCTATTTTAAGTCCAATGAAAATAAGACTGATAAGCAGGATTTTCAAGAGAACAATGATTTCACTTAGGAAAAAGTATGAAATATTTCCATAATAAAATCGCATTATCTTGACCGTGCGAAGGAAGTAGGGCATAATCTGGTCAATTGGGATATTACCAAGACTGTAAAAAGTAATAGTGCATGTAAAATTTATCTCCTACTATTGTATTTCTAATGCATATATATTACATAAATTTTAAAAATTTAATGTCAAGTAACTTTAATCAACTGTAAGTAATTACATCAACAAAAATTGATAACTAGAACAAATGAACCTTTAGTATTAAATTTCTTACTCTATTTTTTTGGTTAAATATGTAATTACATAATCTGAAACAACCGCACGTTTGACGTGATGTCAAATAAAATGCAAGTGATGCCATCTTCTGAGTATAGAATCGAGTTTGGAATGACTGGAAATTATCCAAGTTAATGAAACAAGTACAACATGCGCAATCACGAAAAATGTCATATAAAAAGTAAAAAACTTAAAATAAAAATATTAAATCTCAAAATAGTCCTTTAACTATTCATATGTGCTTAATTTAATCTTAGAATATCATATTTCTCAAATTTAGTCCATTGACCATGTAAAATTGATCCAAAATTGATGCAAGCAAAAATTTGGAAAAAGCACAAAATTTTTGCAAGCAAAAGCAAAGACTTAAAAGATACACAAAATTTCCAAAAATAGGCAAAATACGACAAAAACAAACTTTATAAAAAAAACATGACGCTTACAACAAAGGACGCTTACAAACGACGCTAACAAACTTTTAAAATAAAGCTCCTAAAGTTGCACTTCTTGGTTGAGAAGAAAGGTAATGATGGGGTGGATACTTGCGGGAAGAAGAATGAGATTAGAAGCCGAGCCGAAGTATAGCTCGCAAGCTATTCCAAAGAAAGAAGAAAAACCATCAAGTTTCTAGCCTCCAAAAATACCACATAATCTCTCTTAAAACTCTAAAACAACCACAAACATCTCCTATATATAGGTAAAGAAAGGAGAGCCAAATAGCCACATAAAAACCAATAAAAACAGCACCCAAAGAGCCTTGCATTTATTTCAAAACAGCACTAAAAAAGCCACAGAAATTCTAGGTAAAAATAGCCACGGGAAAGGAGCAGGCAACACAAAACAATTCCCGAAAATCAGCACAAGAAACGGGTAGGAGAAGCCACGGGAACACAGCCAGGGAGGGACCCGAAGAGCCAACACAGAAACCGGGCAAGAGAAGCCACGGGAAAGCAGCCAGGGTGAGAAACCGAAAATCCCACACAAGGAATCGGAACCAACACCCAGCAACCAGCAGGTTTTCACGAGACAGCACAAGGAGAAACCAAGGAGACACAAAAAGGGGAAGAGGAAAAGTGCTGTATAACGGATATGGGGGAGAGGGTCATTTGAAATTTGAATTTCAAACTAAATGGAAAAGGGAGGGAAGAGGTACTTAATTAATTCCTTAAATGGAGTTCCATTTTTTTGGGAAGGAATTAATTAAAATAGGAGAGAAATTGGGGGCCTTAATGGAGAAGCATTAATCAAGTAGAGTGAGGATATAGGAGAGAGGGGGTGGCGGGTAGAGAGAGAAGAGGGTTTAGGAAAAGAGAATTAAAGTGGGCCTTGATTGGAAATCGAAATTGAGGAAGATTAATTGAAATCAAATCTAATCAAAAATTTAATTGGACCTAATTTAATTAATTTAAATCAAATCCAAATTTAGGAAATAAATTAAAATTCAAATTAATTTGAATTTTGAATTCAAATTCGTTGCAAATTAAGATGTATAAAATAAGAAGGCTTTGAATATAAGATGAAATTGTGGGAGGCTTCCTAATTAAGGATTATCAAAGAGGAAAGTATTTGAAATTCAAAAGGAGAGTTGATTTCAAATAAAGACACTTTCCAAATTGATATGAACTACTCTAGGAAGGTAATCAAGGGAGGTTTGAATTTTGAAATTCAAAATTCATTGAGGGAATTTGGAGGGGGGGGGGGAGGGGAGGAAGATGGCCGGTTAGGCTTAGGATGGAGATGGGAAATTTCGGTGGGGAAGAAGAGAGGGTTGTGGGAAGAAGCCGGCAAGTTTGGGTGGAGGAGGGGATGAAGCCGACGGGATTGGAGAGAGGATGGAGATGACCATTAGAATAAAAAAAAAAGGATAAATAAAAACAAAGAAAACCGCGAATCTCGGACTCTTCCAAAGATTGACGGGTATTGTGTTACCCTTCACCAAGGGACTTCAGGCCACGAGCCCGGACACATCCTACGGCTGGTGGAAGCTATGGATTCCTCCCATAAGAATCTCACTCAAGGTTCTTCCCAAAGAACACAAGTGCAAACATAAAATTTTATTATAATTCCATCATTGTCTAATACAAGAGCAAGGGCCTCTATATCTAGGCCTTAAAAGAAACTAAAAGACAAATTTACCCCTTGGGCTTATATAAGACAAGTCCTTTAAGGGTAAAAACGGAAAATGCATAATTAAATAAAAATTGCAATTAATAAACTAAAATAAAATGGAGGGACCTCGGCCATCGATCTTCGTCTCTTCCTTTGATTAACGTCTATCGTCGGATGTCCGCATCATTCTCCCGGGGTGGAAAAGAGCTCGATTCCGTCGAGTCCACACCACGGGTAACCATGCTCTGATACCAAATTAATGTAGAACGGATATGAGGGGAGAGGGTCATTTGAAATTTGAATTTCAAACTAAATGGAAAAGGGAGGGAAGAGGTACTTATTTAATTCCTTAAATGGAGTTCCATTTTTTTGGGAAGGAATTAATTAAAATAGGAGAGAAATTGGGGGCCTTAATGGAGAAGCATTAATCAAGTAGAGAGAAGATATAGGAGAGAGGGGGTGGCGGGTAGAGAGAGAATAGGGTTTAGGAAAAGAGAATTAAAGTGGGCCTTGATTGGAAACCGAAATTGAGGAAGATTAATTGAAATCAAATCCAATCAAAAATTTAATTAGACCTAATTTAATTAATTTAAATCAAATCCAAATTTAGGAAACAAATTCAAATTCAAATTAATTTGAATTTTGAATTCAAATTCGTTACCAAATTAAGATGTATAAAATAGGAAGGCTTTAAATACAAGATGAAATTGTGGGAGACTTCATAATTAAGGATTATCAAAGAGGAAAGTATTTGAAATTCAAAAGGAGAGTTGATTTCAAATAAAGACACTTTTCAAATTGATATGAGCTACTTTAAGAAGGTAATTAAGGGAGGTATCAAATTTTGAAATTCAAAATTCATGGAGGGAATTTGGAGGGGGGGAGGGGAGGAAGATGGCCGATTAGGCTTAGGAGGGAGATGATAAATTTCGGTGGGGAAGAAGAGAGGGTTGTGGGAAGAAGCCGACGAGTTTGGGTGGAGGGGATGAAGCCGGCGGGATTGGAGAGAGGATGGAGATGACGATTAGAAAAAAAATGATAAATAAAGACAAAGAAAACCGCGAGTCTCAGACTCTTCCAAAGACTAACAGGTATTGCGTTGCCCTTCACCAAGAGACTTCAGGCCACAAGCCCGGACACATCCTGCGGCTAGTGGAAGCTATGGATTCCTCCCATAGGAATCTCACCCAAGGTTCTTCCCAAAGAACACAAGTGCAAACACAAAATTTTATTATAATTCCATCATTGTCTAATACAAGAGCAAGGGCCTCTATATATAAGCCTTAAAAGAAACTAAAAGACAAATTTGCCCCTTGCGCTTACATAAGACAAGTCCCTTAAGGGTAAAAACGGAAAATGCATAATTAAATAAAAATTGCAATTAATAAACTAAGATAAAATGGAGGGATCTCGGCCATCGATCTTCATCTCTTCCTTGGATTAACGTCTACCGTCGGATGTCCGCATCAAAAAGGCAGCCAAGGGAAGAAATATAAGAGCCACAAGGGAGGGAATGAACCTAATAAAGATAATTTATGAGCTGAATTAAGTAGAAGAAAAGCATTTATGAGCTGACATCTACTATAGGAAATTAAAGCTCACCAAAAATAAAACCCAATTTGTTTTGACCCCCCTTGCCTACATCAAAAATAGTGTCGTATACAAATTATAAAACAAAATTGATCACAATCCTAAGGGATTATATATTGTAATGCAAAACCCTAGTATTGAATCGACCACATACGAATAGTTAAGGTGCCATTTTTCATTGTAGTCCACTCAGTTATCTTGAAGGGATGTCAAGTGCTCTGCTCGGGTTTGTGGCACGACCGTCATCCATTTTCCTGCAAGGAAGTCCGCTTATCCCTAATCTTTTTGGTTGTTCTTTTCCTCTACTTCTTTATGGCTGGTAAACGATTGCTTGACCCCGACTTTTTGGATCGGGTTCTGCAATCTCTCTCTTTTCGGGAGGTTTTGTCGAGGACTTCCTTATCGTCTTCTTTTCCGACTTTGAAAGTTTCGCCCTGTCACAGTTTACCTTCTTTGTTGATTTCTGATGAAGAATTGCGTGCCCTAGCTGCGTCGTTTGAGTTTGCTTTAGTCGAGAAATTTCCCGACCGGCGTCCTTCTCTTGAAGCTATACGCAAATTTTTTTTTTCCAACTTAAGCTTAATGGTGAGTTCTCTGTCACTATTCTCAACAACAAGAATGTTTTGATCAAGCTTAGGAATGATTTAGATTACTGTAGGGTATTCTCTCATTGTTCCTATTTTGTTAACAACTGTTTCATAAAGTTGTTTAAATGGTCTCCGCATTTTGGCCCTAATGTGGAATCCCCTATCATTCCAAGTTGGATATCTTTCCCTAACCTTCGCCCTCATCTATTTTCTACCCGAATTCTTCAGGGGTTAGGGTCCCTCTTTGGCCAGCCCCTAAGGACTAATAACGCTACTGTTAACAGGACTAGACCCTCCGCTGGTCGTGTCCTCGTAGAGCTAGATGTTACTAAGAGGTATTTGAATCAAGTAT
Source organism: Dendrobium catenatum (assembly GCF_001605985.2). Taxonomy (NCBI): domain Eukaryota; kingdom Viridiplantae; phylum Streptophyta; class Magnoliopsida; order Asparagales; family Orchidaceae; genus Dendrobium; species Dendrobium catenatum. Next base: position 585,101 of record NW_021318640.1, read on the forward strand.
GGCTAGGTTCTGAAATTATGGGTTATATTCAATTGGTGGAAATGGATGAATTCCCTTTTATTGTGGTTATTGTAAAGCTTTGGGTCATTCGAAAGCTGAGTGTAGTATGTTGCATCCTCATCTTGCTAATGTCCTCGCCCCTATGGTGGGATCGGTTTTGGAACCTTTGACCCATCCTATTGTTGGAGGGGTTGGTAATCAATACGACCAAACAATTGCCCCTGTGGATGTGGGGTTGTATGCTGATGTTGGTTGTTCCTCTCTTGTTGTGGATAAGGTTCGCTTGATAGTTCCTAATGTTGTGGAGTTGAATAATTTCGGGTACTGAGGGGGTTTTTGACAAGCCGCAAATTCCCTTGTCAGTCGGTGGTGTAGCTAGTTTGGTGGATGTTGATGCTCCTGGTGATGGTGGATTAATGGTTGGTAATAGGCTGGCTATTACTCCAATTGATGCTTTAGTTGTGCCGGTTGTTGTGCTTGATCCTCCAAGCCAACCTAAAAATGGAATTGTGGTATCGTTCGTGCCAGTAGCACCTTACTGTGGTAACCCTTGCTTACTTAATTTGATATCTAGTCCTACAGTAGCCCCAGATTCTAATGTTGATGTTAGTGATAGTGAAATTGAGTGTTCTGATGATTATGCTCCTCTAGACCCTACTGACCGTGAATGTGTTCCTTCTGCGGGCAGGAATTTGACTGCTGATGGTTGTAAGGGTGCAAGTACTTTTGTTCTTAAGGGTGATGATATGGCGGGAAATTTGGGATTGGTTGATGTTCCCATATCAATTCTTTCTAATGATGCTTTGCTAGCGCACCTAACTTATAATGCGAAGAATTTTGAGGTCATGCAAGGTGATTGGTTGATTGATGAATTTTCCTCAACTGTTGGGGAAGAAGTTGATGTGAATGCTTTGGATTTTGATCAAAGTATTCTTCAAATTGCTGACGTTGGCCTTCATGTTAAAAATAGTAATCAGAAAAACCGTAAATCGAAGAAGAAATGAATTTATCATCTGGATTCGCTTTAGCTACTGTCTTTTCTTCCTTATCAATGGTGTCCTTTTCTGATGGTTGGTGATTATTTCTGGGCAATAATGATGAGGCTTCGTTGTGCTTCCTCTTTGGCCTTGCTTGTTGGCAACCTTGGTGGTCTTTTTGCGGTTTGGGACTTGTGGCTTGTTGCTCTTGGTTTGCAGCCTCCAATGGAGGGCTCTTGCTTGGCTTGGGGGTGGGTATGCGTAGCCTCCTGAGTCTGGTTCCTTTCATTTGTTTCCTTGTTTTTTTGTCTTACACCTTGTTATGTGTTTTGGTTTTTTGGCTCATTAGGACTCTCTTTCCTCCTGTAGTGCTGCTCTTGGGAGCATTAGCGAGCCCTATGATTGTTTTGACTTGTATCCTTTTCTTGATTAACATGGAGGTATTTTTCGTTAAAAAAAAAAAGTTAAGGCACCATTTTGGCGTATGAGAAAGTATCCTTTTGCAAGAAAGGGAAAACAACATGAACTCTCATTTACAACGCCTTGAAGTATTGTAAACCTTATAAAGTGATGATAAACTTTCTTCTTATTTTGCCTCGCATGATGAATAAGATTTGAGGCTTTTTATCCACTCAAGCGTCGATACTTGAAAAAATCCCATAAGAATCATAAAGTTGCTCGTAAACATATTTACCAACGTCGTCAATAATAGGAAGAAGATGAATGTCTAACATATTAGGAGGACCGTGATTAATGTTCATTCATGCAGACGAGCTGACCTTGTCTTGACTAGTAAGATGAAGAGTTGGTTCCAAATTTTGTATGCAAGTGTAATCTAAAGTAGGATCTGCAGCCATTATGTTTAAAGAAAAAAATAGAATGTTTGTAAACTCATTTTGAGCCTATATAGTTTATTTTCTCAGTTCAAACATTCAAAGTTGTTGTATAGTTGTAATAAACAATTTTGCACAATGAACAAGAGGAAGTTATGCCTGCAAATTCTATTTTTTATCAATAGCCACAAGATGAGGAACCAATCCACATCTCCTTTTCCAGAAGAATAGTAACATTCATTTTAACATTAACTCTAGTTACATATGGTCTAGAAAGTAGAGCAGTATCAATATCAACCGGAAATAATTTACCAAAAACAAATCCCAAGGAATATAAGATGGATTAACTACAAACGAAGGAACTAAAAGCAACCTAAATGATAGTCATAGGTGGTAATAGTAATCCTAGTTGATTGAAATGGGCAGTTGTTCCAGGTTTTCTAAAAGAACATGTACTTTCACAAACAAATCTTGCTCAGCCAGGATTTTCAACACTCTTAACTACATGGCTAGTTCAATTGGAAAATAAAGTAAATATACGAAGAATTAAACAGACTACCAGCATACCAAGTGTGGTTGTAACACTTTGTTAGATCGGTTCCTGAACCGACTCAGCCGGCCCCACATGGGCCGGCCTTAGTCTACAGGAGGCGGGTCAAACCGCCTCCCATGTTGCCACCCAAGCTATAGGGGCCCACGCCTATTTGATTGCCGCCCATTAATAGTGGGGTCCACTATTTGATTTAATCTATTTTTGGCGAGGGGTGGGCGGCTAAAGCTATAAATAGGCATGAGAGGGAAGGGATAGGGCATACTTGAATATTATTTTCTCTTGGAGTCTCTTGGGTGTCTTGGGCTCTAAACTTGATGTCTAGAGATTGGGAGAGAACGATCCTTCTCTCGAATAGAGGATTGTTGACCTCTACTATGCAGCCAAAAGAAACAAACAAAACAAAATAAAAAAATATACTTGAAAATCATTACCTGTGCCGAAACATGCCGCAAATCCTACGCAAATCTAGCTTAAATCCCGCCTCTACTGTGGTGTTGTGTCCGAGCTCTGCAATTTGGCGCTGGATCAGAGCAGAGCGTGCATAAACTCCGCTCTGGCTCTCATTAAAAACGACATACAAAGAGCCCTCCGATTTGGACATGCGAAGCTCCTGTCATTGCCTTCCTCCACTGCCGAAACCTCTTTATCTTCTTCCATGACCGAACCCCATCGAGAGCTGCCCCGTTTTTCTCATTCGCTTCCTCAAGCCAACCACAGCAGCAGCAACTGACGCCTCTTCCCCTCAGCCGATGTTAGCCCAAACCACTAGCTCCCTTGCCCCTGCACTGCAAACCGCAAGCAGAAGCCCCACTACCTTATCCCGATCTCCCCTCCTCTCCATAGCAAGTCGGACTCCACCAATCCCTAGTACTTACCACCCCTCTACCTTGTCCGATCCCATAGCCAAAGCTCTACCCGAGCCTGGCCCTCTCATTTGATCCACAGAGAGAGAGAGAGAGAGAGAGAGAGAGAAAGAAAGAAAGAGAGAGAGAGAGAGAAAGGGAGAAGCCGGCCTACCTCCTCCCTTGCTGACCAAATTCGCTCCTTCCACAACATTTCTTCCTACCCGATCAGAAGCTACGACATTTTGATTAAAAGCAACAGTGGGAGCTTGTTGTGTGTGAAGGTAACTTTCTCCCCCCCTTCACGCACCTCTTCGGCCAAATCCCGCAAAGCTGTCGAACTAAGGGGTTAAACCCTTGATTTATGGAAAATAAAAGGAAACAGAGGATTTAGCTTTCTGTGAGATTCAATCATCTCTATATCATGTGTAAATCATCCTTAAATCCTGCTCAAAATCAACATAAATCCTGTTCTAATCATGCTTCTTTTTATTATTATTAAAATTATTTTTTTATTATAATTAATTATTGTTAATAGTAATTAATTATATTTAATTATTATTATATTAATTAGTTTTCAATTAAAATCAATTATTGATTAATTTGTTATAATATGATATATATCATTAATAATTACTTAATTTTTAAATTAATTATTTTAATTTAAATATGTTATCAATTATAATTAATTATATAATTATTAATTAATTATTTTTATATTTAAATATTATTATTGAGTATTTATTAATTATATTAATTAGTTAATAATAATAATATAATGAATAATAATTAGAAAGATGTTTTGCCCTCCTTCCACAAGCAAACACCACCGACGACCTTTGATAAAATATAAGTTTTGAACTTCAGAAAACTTGCCCTCAACAGGTTGAGAATAATTCACTCATATCGCGCACTCTTTTCTTGGAGCACGAGGGAGGAAGTATCGCTCTGATGCGTGTGGCGAGGCAGGGTATTCCCCTAAAGTCCTTTTTCGTGTTCGCGACGCGCCAAGGGATCACCCATTGCTCAAGCTATTTCTTAGTGTGGTGTTGGAGGGAACCTTGGATGCGGAGCCTTACAACGAGAAGGCTGTGCGCGCTTTTCTTAGCACGGCGGGGCAATAAAGAACAACTTTTTCAAAAAAAAAAGCTTTAAAAATCCATGCACGCCTTTCTTGGCGTGGTGGATGACAAAAAAACTACGGCCGCAGTGTCTCACAACACCAACCGTGCATGTCTTTCTTGACGTGGCGGGTAGGCTGCCTTTTGGTTTTTCCCCTAAATGGGGGAGATGCCGGGAGGCTACCGAAATTTTGTCTAAAAAAGACAATGACTTGTACTTGAATAAAAAAGGCTTGAACTTAAATAAATGAAATTGAATGAACCAAGCCTGAACCATATGCAGAAGAACTTAAATCAATTGACAAATGGGAGTCATAAATCCAAATGAACTTGAGATTATAGTTTGGGATAACTACAATGAACTTGAACTTGAACTGAACAAGAACTCGAGCTCAAGGAAACTAAGTGCAAAGAACTTAATCATTTGAACTTGAAGATAAAGATTTGGACCGCAGCGGACTTGACATTGAACACTTGAACTCAAAGGACAACAGGGGGCTTCTAGACTTGGACTGAATTCAGATAATTTGAACATGAACAAAATGCATAAAGAACTAAGCTCAAACAAATTATAATAAGCCTAAATTTGAATTCAAAAGAATAATGACAAGGAATCTAAGTGCATTGCAAAAGACCTTGAACTTCTACTCAAACTCAATCTAGAACTTAGACCCATATCAACGAATAAATAAGGGTCCAAATTTTGAACTAAGTGGGACTCAAGTTTGAACAACAAGAAGAAAGACCTGAATCACATGAGCTTAATCCAAGCATGAAATGAGCATAGACTTGTGAATTTGAACATAACTTGTATCAACATATTTTCAAGCAAGGGTCAAATGGAGAAATACAATAGTATGCTCATGCTTAACAATACAAAGTCTTCAATGAGCATTAAAGTACTCTCATTCCAGTTGAGAAGCTAACTCATCATGCGTGGTTCGAGTCATCTTCATATGACACCAAGGGATTTGTCACATTCAAATTGGACAATCTACGAACAATAATATAAAGATCTTTAAATGAAGATCATCAGACTGGTCAGAGCACAATCATCAATGAACTGAATTATTATGAAAATCATGAGTTACTTTGACTAGTGCAAGTAATAATGTGCTTAAAAGTGATTACAAGGAGATTGTAAACTACAATAGTTCACTAGCCAACATGCATGAAATGGTCAGTGATGAATGTAGCCATGCCTCTACAATCGACAGTAACAGAGATACTACAAAGATGGCCTATCCTCCATGAATACAGAGCAGCAAACACAGCATCTTGTAACCAATACAAACAGAAATGGTAAATCGCTTGCAGGCAACATTGGCATCAGGCAAATGTATTAATCCCCTGTGAATGACAACATTCCTTACAAATACCAACAATCAGCAATGATAGAGGTGTTATAAGCTTGATATAGTCCCGATAAATATTACGGATCTTCTCCAGTCAATGAAAACTGATTCGTCAATAAATAATGTGATTGCCTACGAGTGTTGAAGGTCAGCACACAATGAACATGATAGAGGGCTTGATATACCTTCGACTATCATAGTTGTTGGTTTGAGACAGCGGCCACTAGCTATGAAGTATAAGACATTAATAAAGACACAGTCATTTAAGGTTGAAAAGATTGATCCTTTATTTAAACCAACAACAGAAAATGATGATTACGGCATAACCAGGAAGTCGCTTATTGATTCCTATAGCTCCAGAATGAGAAAGCCGGATCAAATCAATAGGGAGTATAGGCCTCAGTTCAACTAGGTTCTGAATATTGAATTGGATAAGATTATTGAGGCTTACAAGTTTCTTGATAAACAGGGATCGTGCATCCAACATACCTTCTACGTACAAAAACTAAAGTATTATGACAAATACAAACTTCTACGAGTTATTGTAGAAGACCAGTCGAATGTCCAAAATACCCCCGCACATGCACCGTAATTTGTATACACATAGGTACACTAAAAAACAGGACAAGCACAATCAAAAACTCGCATGGGCCCCAGCGAGCATGTTGTAGGACACACGTGACGTCTAAGGATGCTGCGCGGGTCAATAAATTCAAACCCAATCCTTTTAAGAAGCTAAATAAGAGTCGGCAAGGTTCAGTAAATAATTATAAAATGCCCTCAAATACTCGCGACGTCTAGGGATGTTGCGCGGGTCAACAAATGAATGTAGTTCGAGCCTGATCCTTCTATGCGAGTAGATAGGAGTTGACACGGCTCGAATTATCAAACAGATATAGGATCAAGATGTCAACCGGGATATCTGTTTTATACGTTCATATAAGGCCTTCAAGGCCTCCAATAAAGAAATTTCATTAACAAAGCCATAAAGCTAACGACGAACCCGATCCTCTATCGACAAGATGACAGAGTTGACAAGGTTCAGTCAATAAAACAAGAATAATCCCCTCACCCCGATGATGGCCGTGTTGAATGCAAATTCAAACTAGAGGAGTTCATTTCAAATATCTTCAAAATGTCACCCAAACACAAAAAAAAAATCCAAAACTTCAAAAAGAATATCAAATTCAAATATTTAAAACTGAAATCAAACCATCAAACATTTAAGGCACAAAATCCATCCACCCTCCGCAACAGCTTGCTGGGGTGGACAAGTTAAAATGTACTCTGGCTCACAAAGAGCTAATGCCTAGTCGAAAACATCACTAGGATCTATTCTCAAATAATCTCCTGCCAATAAGGACGTGGTATGTGCCCTCTGAACTGAGTGATTTTGCCGCCAAATGGCACCTCGAAATACTGGTTATGGCCAGAGCCAATATGTTCCTTAGTGACATCAAATCCTTAAGATATGAATCAATAGGATATGATTGATAGAGCACAAAGCCCTCTGTTAACTAAGGTGGATTCAAATTTATCCCCTTAGGCAAATATTCACCCCAGGTCTATAAGGTCCCCTTGGACGAAGAAATCCATGGCTGCCAACAAGGATCCTTCTGTCAGGTTGGGTCGACTACCTCCTCTGACTAAGTAGACCAGGGACCACGATGGCCTAATGGTCAAATCTACTTTCAACCAAAAAGAAGAAATCTACTAGCAAAGGCCAACAACTTGGTTTTCTACACCATCATATTCTATAACCATCCAACTCAGGATTAAACTTAATGCCTCATGCACCTAAACAAGAGGAATTGCAGAATTGTTAATCAAGAAAAACTTCTCCACTAGAAACAAATGAATATTCATCATAAATGTGCCAAATAAAAAATCCAACTTTCTAGCAAAGCAAATCATTATAGTTGTACATTGCAAGTCATCATTGCACTTTTTCAACATTATTTAATATGACATGTTAACTAGTAGTGGTTAAAGCATCATTTGTCATATAGAACTATTTTGGTGTTTTTTTTGCTTGTTCAAGGGTACTTTAGTGATTTTGAATGACTATTATTACAAAGTTGTTTAGTATAATGTCATTCATATGGTTGACAATGAAATAAAGAAAGTGCTTTCTTCTAGTATTCTTTTGGGGGATTGGTTCCTCCCTCTTGCGCCCATTTTTTGTTTCTTTCTATTTCTAGCCTCCCGCCTCTCTAGGCATCATCATCCTTTTTTCAAAATTGTTTCTTCTCTTTATCACTTCAATTTTTTTCATATATCAAATCATTCTCTTCTCAACAATCAAAATATCCAAGTCCACAAAAATCCCCCCTTCCATTGCCAACACTTTTCATCGTAGCCATCACCATTCTAAGATTTATAGCTACAATAGCTAAGCACATCAACATAATTGAGAAGATTCGACAACATCATGATTAAAATGCTTTCAATGCAAAAAATATCATTGATTACCCACATATTGCAGGATCCCAAATTATATATTTTTTAATTTTCTTAGCTAAGCCTATATTGGATATGTCCAGCAGAGTATTCCTTTGAGGCTTGAGTTTGTCTGAGATAGGAATGCATCTAATGTTCCATGGATTTTGTTAAGCTAATAGAGAAGCACTTTAGCACACCTGATATATCCACGAATTAAATTGTTGATGGACTTCATCAACTAAGGGTCCCCTCAAAACTTCCAGAGCTACCTACATTCAAGAAATACCAAACATAAATAGATTATTAAGCATGTAAGAGAGCCATTTTGTTAAAGTGTTTCACCAAGAAAAAGAAAGTATTTTGCATAAGAAATGAAAGGAAACCATAAATCATTACCGATCTTGAAGCAGCTGAAGGAGGAGCGCCATTAGGCCGGAAAATGTAAGCGCCCGAGGCCTAATGGAAACAGTACTCATTTCAACAATTTAACAAAATTTTGCACATCAAATATGCCGATAAAATTTAAGTGTTCACCTGTTTGTCTTCATTATCACCCTCACTAGAACCATACCAAAGATAACTTTGTTGCACGGGTAAGTCAACCTAATTAATCAAAAAAGTCGCTTTAAAAGTTCTGCATTAATATAGAATGCATAAATCTATTATTAAACTGTTTTCAAAATTATTTCAGAGTATGAAAACCTAAAGTTGGTCAGCCAATTTTTCCATGGATTAAGGATTTATATGAAAGATATAAATTCCAATAGAACAGAAGGAAAATACCATAAAGACATCAGTACAGAATACCAATAAACTTGACTTGTAATGCAAAAAAGAAATAGTTTTTATTTCATGCCCTAAACAGTAAAATGGCATAGAAAAAAGGGATAGAGTTTAAAAAAAAAGGGATAGTGCATAATGTAATCATGCATGCAAATGGCCAAGTTCATGGCATTTTACAAGCTTTATCTATTCTCAGAAAACTTCCCTTCCACTGAGAATCCACCAGATCATTAAATAGTTAATCCCCAAATGCATTCCATTCCCAAAGCAAAACTTAGATATTTCAAGCAAGGAAGAGTTAACATGATGTTGATCAAATCCAACTTCAATAAGATCAAATGCTTGATATCACAAGTAAAAACAGAGTAAGTGGCACATGAATATATATATAGAACAATATCTTTTTTACTTAATGTTAAAATAAATATATGTTACTAATTGGTGAAAGATGTTTGACAAGCTCAGGAATGGTTCCATTTGAACAAAAAAATAGCAAGCATCACAAACAAAATATGAATTGATTAAATGTGAAGCACGTAATGTAAGAATTTAAGGAGAATTAAATGGTAGCCACATCAGCCAAAAAAATTCTAAGAGAAAGAACAAGAGAGAATGAATCACCATTGAAAATCCCATTGCCCAAGCTTGTTTCTTAATCACCCAAATTAGCATAGGCTCGTAATTACATGGAAAATTAGTTGCTTGTAGTCAATTATCAAATTAGCATAACCCAAGGTAAATGATTTGCATGATTATCGCAGTAGACAGTATTCGGAGCATATAAACTACTCACTCCTACTCTGTTATTCACCACTCTTTTCAATTGTCCAGAAGCTGATGAGAAGGCCATTTTAAGATGCCCCGGTCCAATCTCCACTGTATCATTATCTGGTGTTGATATAGTTGAGGTATAGCCATTTGCATTGGGTGCTGTTGTTAGATATTAAAATTAGATAAACTAATAAAAATGATAACGGTGTTAATTGAAAAAAAGGTTAAGGAAACTAATGATGGAATTTTTACAGTCTCAAATTAATGTTAAAATCACCTTGCTTGGTTTCTTTTGATATGAAATAAGTATTCCATCCCAAAGGAGGCACAAATACTTCAAATACAAGCCAATACTTTGGAACGTCTTTTGGCAACTCTCCTAAGTATGCCTTGACATAAAAACTTCTAATTTTAATAGTAGTGTTTTCCATCTCAATGACTTGAGTCTCAATAACATTTCCATCTGCATCTCGTACAATCAGTTGGTTATCATTAACCTAATGGAAGCAGAAATACATGTTAACTTGGCAGTTGAGAAAAAAATACTGAAAAAAATTGCACCACCTAGTTCAAAAATAGGATAAAGATAAAAATAATACAACTAATAAACAGTTAAAGTGGGAATTCACTTAAGATACCTTCATTTCATGTTCACTTTCTCACTTTCAACTTATATAGTAGTATAGTTTCACAAGATGGATTTTAAATGATAGGTGATAAATAGGGACAATAATCTATGTAATGCCAACATTAACCCTCCTTCCCGACCATACTTCTTCGCACCTCCCGCCTTTTTCCTTAACTTCTTACCCCCCCGGAAAATCTCCACTACCTACTTTATGCCTCCTAATGCAATAATGCTTCCAAATTATTTATCTATCTCACTCTCTCCCTCCCTCCCCTCTCCTTTTACTCCAACCCTTTCATTTCCTCCACCATCTTTTCCATCCCCTACTCTTCCATACCTTCCAATCTCTACTCCTTTTTTAACCACTTTGTCTCACTCTCTCCCTCACTCACTCTATCATCATATCTCTATCTCCTTCCTTTCCTTAACTCATCTATATTTTCCTACTTTTCACCTCCCTCGCTCTTCTCCCCTCGCCTTCTCTGAGCTACACTAGCTAAAGTAAAGATTAAAGAGTTTAATCAATTGAAACTAAGGTTATAGCAACCCCAACCTCCAACCATTCTGTTCTTACTTCCATATCATTAAGCAGAGGATTAAGAAGGAACTATAGGCTACGAATGGTCAAATGAATTGGCTAGCATTCGAACATCTTCCAATCACTTGTCCAAGTTGGTGCCTTAGCTAAGTTTTAAGCAATGACGTAAACTTCATCTCATGAATATGAACAATTAAGTTAAGTCAATCATTTACTACATATCAAATACATCTAGTCAAAGGAGAACTTTTTTTTTTTTTTTAGTCAAAGGAGAACATTCTCTAATTAGAAGGTAGCAGTTTTAGCATGAAATCTATTTGGATACTGCAATTTAATAACCTACCATAACAACTATGAACATCTATTTATTTTTAAGCAATCACTACTATTCTTCTTAAATTGATTTTACTTGCACATTTATTTAATTTGTGCTATGCGTGGTGCATTATCTTTTTTTTTTTAATTTGGTTTATTCAACACTTGTAGCACTTTCTGGCATGCTTAGTGCAAGCTCCTACTATAATTAGACATTACTAAATGTGATGTTTGATTTTCACCATCTTAGGGTATGACTAATTAATGAGTATGTTCTAAACAATGATGTAGACTTCATACATGTGAACCCTAAAAGTGTTCTTTTTTATTGAAACAAATCTATAAACATAGCCTTCTTGATAGGAAGAATGTTTTGATTCTACGTAACATACGCATTCACAAGTTCAGTCCATTCTCTTGAAAGTTGATGATGGTAACCACCACATATGATTATTCTTAATCTTTGAAGAGTGCTTATCAATAGATTGCTTATTAGGGATACAAGCCATAGGGATGAGATACATATGATGTTTAATGAGTCAAAAACTTTATTAGATGTTTATTTGAATAAGGTGCTTATGTGAGTCATCCCTTCGTTGTAAGAGTTGTAATAATGCAGTTTATACAGTTCACAAAAAAGAGCAAAGTGTATGAAATTATAAAAGCATGGTTTGACATCTTCTTCTTGAAGTAGGAAGGACTTCCCAAATTAAGATTTACTTGAGAAGAGATGTAAGAAACATAATTTAATAATGAACTTACTGGAATTCTAATATATTCTGTACGATTCCATCCAAGAGAATTATATACAACCATTATCTGTGCAGGCAAATGTAATTCATCAAATTGCTGCCTTAATTTTAAAAAAACATATAAAGTTCGATAAAAAATAGAGAGAAAGTGATATCTGTAAATCATCAAACAAAAATATAAACTTACTAAACTCTTCCCATTTGAAAGTTCTTCTGTAGCTGGACAGTAACTTACGTTGAGCAAATTGCACTGAAATAATAACCAGAAATATTTTTGCAGAATAAGAACTTTGCACAAAATAGCAGCTTAAGTATGTCACAAATCTTCATTCCTCATTAACAAGAACTAGAAACCCATCTTTAATGCGCATTCTTCAATCTTAATGTAAGTATTACTATCATGATTGTTGGATCCCAAGTCAAAATAAGAAATCAAAATCATGTAATCTAGAAGTAGCATAATGATGTTGAAGTTACTTTCTAGCAAACTTTACTAAATAAAGGCCATTCAACCCTACATCAATACCAGTAAACTGATTGACACAAATTATCCAGAAAAAATGTATCCTATCAAAACAAAACAAAAAAAAGTTAGTGAACGAGTTGAATGTTGCTTCAACTATAAAGTAAAGTAATTAGAATTTGTTGAAACAGAAAGAATTGCATGCATAGATTTGATTAAGTTGAGAGTTCCAATAATAGTTTCTTTGAGATTTTTACTAACATATCCCCCTAACAATAGCAATAGGCATATAGGGACAAGGGTGCCAAAGGGATTGGGTTGCCCACTTTAGTCCATTAGCCAATGCTTAAAAATAGTAATGGGTTGGCCATAATGTGTATGACCACACGTGGGTTGGACCTAATGCGCTCAATGCTAGTTAATGAGCATGTTTACAATGTCATTTCAATAACAACTCTCACGCCTGCTAAGATACTGCTCGACGCCACCCACCTCTCATATGCATAACAAATCAAAATTGAAATAAAATTTTAATATTGAAGGAAGGGATTTAACTCATGAACTGTTACAAGCATGATCACACCCATTAAACAAGATCAACCAATCTTTCATATATATATATATATATATATATATATAATTTTTAAATTGTTTCAATGCTTCCACCTGAAAAAAAAAACACAAACTTGAACATATAGCTAATCAACATAAGTAAAGAATGTGGCATCATAAAAGTAAGATCCTACATCATGTAAAATGTATACAAAAGCAATTCACTTAAACTATACAGTTGGTGAGCAAGTAATATGTTGTCAAGGCTTATCAACGAGAAAAAAAAAAGCATATTGCTTAGAAGCACTAAGCTCAAACAAAGTCGACTGTCAATTAATTGAAACACAAATAATAAGTAATATTACATATAAAGAGTACAAAAAATAAATGGAAAGATTGTTTAAGGTAAATGACGTAAAGAACCTCAAACAAGCAATCAACGAACTGAAGGAGCAAAGTTTTGTATCATGCTACCATGAAAGTAAAATTGAGTTGCTCAAAAGTAGAGAAATAGAATTCAAAACATAAGTCAAAGAATCCAGAATGGATCAAGAGAATACTTGAAAATCAAGGAAAACTCATTAGATGGAGGGCTAAGAACTTTTGTAGAGGAGGCTAATTTGTTTGCTTGAGAGTTGATAATCCATAGATTCTACAAGAGAGTTGAGGTCAATACATCATATGCATTTCGAGCAAGGAACCAAAAATGCCAAGAGCGAGAAACAAACAAAAGATTTGAGAGCAATGAAGGACCAATAACACAAAATGCATAAAGAAAGCAAGTGCGGAAATGAAGAGTCTAAGAGCCAACAAAAAACGAGAAACAAAAGAGTTTCAAGTTTCATTCAATGACCTAGGACATTATTAAAATACGAGAATCAACATATGGTCGAACGGGGAGACTCAATGAAGTTTTGAACTAAGCTCACAATTAACATGTCTCACGATGAAGCATGAAGCAATGCCCACAAGCATTGCAATGCTTTGAAGTACTCGTGCATGTCATAACAAAGAAAGCATAGTTGATGCTTCTCTTCAAAAATGTGCTTTAATCATATTTTTTACTTATATATATACATGTAATATTTCAACAAATATTCAAGTTGAAATTCTATTAAACTATTAAAACTTTGAAATATGGTAAACTTCAATTATGGAGGTCAACTTTAGAGTGTAAAGGTTTTTGTTTGAGTAGATCTAAAACTGAATATATGAAGTATAATTTTAGTAGTAGTAGATCTAGTGGGGGATTGTGACTTTGGGTAATCAAGTCAATAATAAGAGTACACGTTGTAGATATCTTGGGTCTATTGTTCATAATGATGGTGAAACAGATGGGGATATTATTAGTAGAATTCAAGTTGGATGTTTGAAGCGGAGGAATGCATCGGGCTTGTTGTGTAATAAAAAAGTCCCCCTCAAACTTAAGGGAAAATTACATAAGAAGGTGGTGAGACCTGCAATACTTTAAGGTGCATAATGTTGACCAATAAAAGGAAGCATAATATTAAGTTAAGTGTTGCAGAGATGAGGATGCTCAGGTGGATGAGTGACTTTACTCTTAGAGACAGATACGAAATGAGCATATATGTAAAAAAGTTGGAGTAGATCCAGTGGAAGACAAGATTAGAGAGAGTCGCCTTGGATGGTTTGTTCACATAAAACAGCAGCCTTCTGATGACTCGGTTAGGAAAATAGATATATTAGATTTGGTTTATGTTAAGAAAGGTAGAGGTAGACCTAAAAAGACTTGGTTAAAAAATATTTGAAATAACCTTTCTTTATTAGATTTAAATGAGAATTTGACTCTTAACAGGACAAATTGGAAAAAAAAGATTCATATAGCCGACCTTACGTAGTGGGATAAACTATAAAAGCTTGATATTGTTGTTGTTGTATTAAATTTTTGAAATAGACTATAAATGATTTTTGAATTTACAAGGTATATTTAAATTCAACTCCGTTGATTCATCTAAAAACATCAATTTTAGGTAATCTATCAAAACTACCTATGAACTCAACACCATACAAGATCAAGTAGTTGGGTTAACCAACTCGTTGCCTACATTTTATTTTAAGGGAACAATGAATTATAATTTAAACTTAACTAACCATGAGAAATATCCCAACAAAGCCCATCATAAATTAAGTATATTCAAAACTCATGAGTAGGCTCCGAAAACTCGCGCCCCGGCCTCTCCTGCTCTCAGGAGAGTTTTAACGAATTAGGTTATGAGGTAAATTTTTAGAATGCAGATTGGGTTTGAAATAAGACACCGCCCAGAGATTTCGCCCTCATTTTGCGGGGACTTTACAATCTGAGTTATAGTTTCCTATAGGCGCAAGCCCTTATAGTTAATTACTCCTCCCGGTAACGAGAGAGAACTTTCGATTAAGACTAGTCAAATAGATGCATAGAGATATGTGTTATCTGATTTATAATAGCAGCATGGGTTTTGTTGTTCAAAATATAATACTTAAAATTAGAAATGCACCATCTTGCACTTAGAACGGATGGTGGGAGGGAATGTGATGAACCCGATTAAGATCCATGGTTCCGTCATCCCGAGTCATCATGATCTCTAGTATGCTTAGTCAGAGGTGGTAGTCGACCCAGCCTGACAGAGGATCCTTATCGTCAGCCATGGATTGCTTCAGCAAATGATACCTTGTAGACCTATGATGAGTATTTGTCTAAGGGGGCAAATATGAATCCACCTTAGCTAAATAAGAGCTTTATGTCCTAATGTCCTATCTATTATATCATATTGATTCACATCTCAAGAATTTAACGTCATTAGAGAACATATGGGCTATGATTGTAACCGTAATATAGAGGAGTCGTTGAACCAAGCCACTAGATGAGAGGACCGCGGTGGTATATGTTAATTACGCAAAGCCATTCGGCCAAGCCATGGGTTCTTTATGGAGCCATCCGGCCAAACCACCAATCAGAGGGACAATGTCACGTCCTTACTGACAAAAGATTATTTGAGAATAAATCCTAGTGATATTATCAACCAAACATTAGTTCTTTATAAGCTGAAGTTATATTTAAATTTGTACATCTTGGGAAACTGTTGAGGAGGATTGATGAATTTTGCTTTAAGCATTTTGATGATTAATTTCAATTTTAAATATTTCAGGTTTTAATATTTTCTTGGATTTTTGGATTTTGCAGGCGTTTGGGAAATTGAGAGACATTTTGAATACTTGAAATTAACCCCTCCGGTTGAGATCTACGTTCAACACGACCATCATCAGAATTTTTATGGACATTTTTATTTTGTTGACTGAACCATGTCGACTATGTTTGCTTGCCGACAGAGGATTAGGTTCATCGTAGTCTTTATGTCTTTATTTGATGAATTTTCTTAGTTATTGGCCTTGAAGGCTTGATATGAATGTATTAAAATTAATATCTCGATCGATGTCGTGGTCGTATATTTGTTTGATAGTTAGAGTCATGTCGACTCCTATCCATTCATGCAGAATGATAGAGCTCGATCTTGGATTCATTTCTAGACTCACACAGCATCCTCAGACATCACGTATGTAAATATAATACGCTCGTCGGGGCCCATCGAGTATTTATGGGGAATTTTTATAATTATTTGTTGAACCTTGTCGACTCTGTCTAATTACTGACAGAGGATTGGGTTCATAGTAGGTTTTATGCCTTTATTAATGAATTTATTTTGTAATAGGCCTTGAAGGCATAATATGAACGTATAAGACAAATATCTCAATCAATGTTGCGACCGTATATTTGTTCATTGGTTCAACAACTCCCCCCCCCAACCCAAATCAAGAAGAAGCTTAGACTTACACATAAGTTTATTTCTCGACCCGCGCAACATCCTCAAATATTATATGTGCACCAACAACATGCTCATCGGGGCCTATGCAGGTATATGTCTTTGCACGTATTTTGCATAATACATTTGTGAAGTGGATACTTGTGTGCAGTGCAAAATACATAGATGACGAGGGCATTTTATGATACTTGTCGTTGATCGATTGTGCGGACGACTGTCATTTGAATGTGCACAGCGCTTTGTTTGATAACTTATAGACATTTTTTGTCTGCTTGTATATATGTTGTGGATCCGGTGACGTGGCGGTATGTCGTGAGTTGTGTGCATGTTTTATACAGGTAGATACTTGCATTAGTCACATGCATCTGTGATGGCTTGTAAATAGCTAGTATTTGCTACTGCTTCTCTCTATTTGCATCGTAGGTAGTGTGTTGTGCACAAGACGGATCTTCTACAGCAGCTCATAGAAGCTTGCATTTGTTGTAGCCCTTAGGCCTTTTGCTTGTGGTCTTCGGTATTTGTTCATAGATAGAACTTTGTGCACGTGATAGGCCTCCTATGGTAGCTCGTAGGAGCTCACAATTGTTATAGTTTTCCTGCATTTGCTATGGTTTTCATCCTTTGTTTGCAAGTGATGGCTTGCATGTCCTTATTCGCAAAGGACCCCTTGTCATTGCAACGTACCCTTCGTCATTGCTTGTTATGCAAATCAGTATGCTCATTTGTAACTTGATGGCTTCCAGCTGAGCTACATTCACCAAATGATCACTTCATGCATTTTGATTTGCAAGTCAATACATGTCGATCGTCGCCACTTGTAGTCGGGTGAACATATTTATTTGTATATTGATACTTGGCAACAAGGTTGAGTTGCATAAGCGTTAATTTCTCCATTCATGCTGGACCTGCTGGCTGACAAGCTTGTTGTATCTGCTTGCATATCTTTCAATTCTTGTGGTAGCTACCGCTTGTATCTTCAAGACACCTGATGTCGAATGTAAGGAGATCGTTGCTTTCGCATCTTATCTACCATCGTAATCTACAAGTAGGCTAATGTGCTCACTACAAACTTCCGTCAGTGCTTGCAAGTGGATGTAATAGGGGCTACTGTCTCTTCCTGCATGACTGTCACAAAGACTATCAGTGATTCTATTCGGATGTCGATTAGAGAGCACTGCTATGTTCATCACGCGTTAATTTTCAATTCTTGTATGGGACTGCAGCTTTCATTTGCTAACTAGCATATGTCGGCTGAAAGAGTGTTGTGGTATTCGAACATTCTTGTTGTGGCTTGTGAGTGTTTGCATATATTTGTTGCCTACTGACCACCTCTGCTTCCAAGGGATTAGTGCATTTGATTACCATTGCTTGGTTGTTGACTGTAAGGGCGTCGTAGCATCCACTGCCTGTAGTTGATTAGCATTCATAGGCTTATAATGCATATGGCAAATTTCTCGTCGTCGTCAGCAAGTGAGCACTTATCGTATGCTACACTATATGTATTTGCAAGGAATTCTGTTAATTTGTTTGCAAGGTATTCGACATTAGCTACAAGCTGATTAGCATTAGCTGCGAGCAAGTCATATTCATTACGACTCCCTTGAATATGTTTTGTTGGTGGATTATCATCTTCTTTGCATCTCAACTGTCATTGCTTGCGGGCTTTGATGTGCTTGATTGAACATAGGTGCTATATCTGTTGTGCCTCTTCAACATTATGTTCATGAACACACACGACATAAATTACATTCATCTTACCTTCGTTCATGAGTAGACCATTGCAGTTGTTGTCAGCATTTTAAAGTGACTGCCTTTATGTGATCAGGGGAGTTGTATGGGGTTGAGGGTTTGTAAAGTGGCTGCCTTCGGAGAGATTGTATGTGGTTGCTTTGGTACAAAAAGCTTCACGTAGTTGCTATTGGAAGCAGAAAAGGCTGCTATAACTGGAGTGAAGTGTTGGTATTCACGTGAGAAGTTAGCAAGAACGGTTGTAGTGTGAAATAGGGAAAAGAAACAGACGGTGCGACCTACTCTGAAAATTCGCGCCCCGGCCTCTCCATTACCACTTTCTCTTTTTGGGTCGTCGAGGAGAGTTTTAATGAGTAAGTTCCAACGCAAATTTTCAGAAGGCAGACTGAGTTTTAGATAAGACATTACCAAGAGATTTCACCCTCATTTTGCAAGGACTTTATGATCTGAGTTCATGGTTCCTATAGGTGCAAACCCCTATAATTAATTACCCCTCCCGATAGCGAGAGAGAACTTTTGATTAAAGCTAGTCATCAAACAGATACATAGTATCAAGCATATAGTAGCAGTAGGATTTGATATTTAAAAATTGAAATTTATATCTTATTTTTCTTTATGTTCATGTAAACAAAAAGCATTGAAGAGACAAATTCATACCTGGCTTAACTTAACTGATGGAGAGTTGGAGGCACATTTCTCTCCAGGATTAGCAAGGCAAGGAATAGCAAGGTTGATAACCATCTCTGCCTACAGAATACAACAAAAGTTGTAAATCTACTTCTCTAAAATCAAAAGATTCACAGGTAATAAATAAAAACAGCACCCAAAAAAAGGGCAATGTACGAAAAGTATTAAGCTGTGAAAAGCAAGCAAACCTGAGATGCCCCATATGCCAAACGTTTTGAATAATCATTTGTTGTATGTTGTTTTGCAGTACCAGAGACTGCATCATGATGTTGAGCAATGCCTAAAGCATCTCCTAGAATAGATGTGACTGGACCAGAAGATTTCCTCCCTACCAAAAATTCTAGTTGACGTGCAGCCTACTTGACATGTAAGATGCTTAGTAAAACTCTAATTGTTTGCGTGCGAGAGTAAATGAAGCAGCTGAAAGCATAAAATCATAAACAAACCATTGTACCAGATAATATCCACTTAATGCTCGAACAAAACGCTTGAATGATGGTCGACTGGTATAATAACCAGTCCAATAAGAATATGGACTATCTGCATATCTGCATTTAATTTATAGAAGTGTGCACGGATGAGTGTAAGAAGAATAACAAATTGATTTAGCGACATAAATTTCCATAGCTTACGGGAAATAGTCATCGGTTTTCAGCGGCCATGATTCATTTGCAGCATGCTTTGCATCAGTGTAAAATGATGGGGTGGAATACAACGCATGGATACGGCCATCCTACCAACACAATGATGGTGCTCATTAGCAGTAAATGGTTTGCATTTTTACAGAAATGTATTTCTTTAAATTAGTGTAGGGACAGGCACAAAGCAATGATTAAGTTGCCCAAATAGAACATAGAAAGAGACTTTGAATCACCAAAAAAGTCTCCCTGCAGAACCAAGGGTAAGAGCACATTGTTCAGCCCCTCTCCACACCACACATTAGTTGGGGCATCTTGCTCTAGGTAATCCCCCTTTTTCCATTAAAATTCGAATGTATTTTTCATATAAATTTCAAAGCCTTCTTCACAAAGGCATGCCCAGCGCCGAAGCTTTCGTAATTGATCTAGCGAGGGAGAAAATGCACGCAATCTTCCGACTAAAATACAAATAGCATACCCTTGGTGGTAATAGAATATCTGATATTCTATTTTCTTCCAATTAGAAAAAGACAGCAGAAGTGAATACTACTTATTGTCGATAAAACGAAAATCATGAATGCTACATATACTTCTCAGTTGCGAGACAATAATTGGATTAGTGTGTTCTTACAAACACTTCTCATTTGATCATGTTCTTTATTATGATGTAATAACAATCTTGAAGGATATCTCAAGGTGAAAAAGATCCTTTAAAAAAGCCACAAGGAACTATAAAATTAATTAGTGTTTGCTGCATTACTTGATATTTATGCATAAGAACTGTGTTGCACTTGGCATTAAGGAATCTCAATGTTGGATTGAAGATTCAAAACACAAACATGAATGTAAATGCAGAATATGCGTTAGCACAAAGTATGTACTCAAGAGCATGCATGCTTTGTAAGATATGTATTAACTATTAATGTCGCCATTTTTCTAATTACTTAGTTAATTCAGATCAAAGTTACCATGGAGATATTAAGAATAATATCACGCATGTGCCCTTATTTTGATCACACTTATATAAAATAAAATATTTTCTTGCTTGAAAAAAAAATTTAGCCTTTAGCACAGTTCAAATATTACTTTAAAAATCCTTTTGGTCCGTTTTATTAAATAAGTGCGGTATTTAGATAACAGGTATATATCAGGACTTTTGTCAAGCCTTCCAAATACAAAATCCAGCTACACCTCTATTCATGACAATTTCATATTTTTCAATAAAAAAAAGTAATGCTTTTTTCATTTATAGCCATCAACTATTTTTAAAAATAAGGCCTCCCTTAATTTTTCAACTTAACAACTTCCAAGTTCCATGTTATTCTTTAATCCACTCAAACGAATTGCATCCCCTAAACGTTAAAAAAATGAAAAAGCAGTTATCTTCTTTGTATTTTAAAGTCAAACTGATATGAGTACCTGATTTACATAATTGATAAGTTTGTCCATTTGCCTGAACCAAGATTCAGCATACTCATACTGGAAATCATCGCCCATTGTCCACATAATATGATTTGTTCGAGTCACATTAGCCTGATAAAAAGCTTGCAGGTATTGAATATAGTAATTCAAGGAAAATTCTAATTTAAATAGTATAACAATTTGATGCCATGCATTGATATTCACATAGGCAAACTTAAGTGCACATCTCACGTTACCTGAGCTAAAGCAGCATCAATAAAATCATTGACACGCTCATTAACATTATAGTCATAAAGAATAGGATCATCCTGCAGATAAAAAAGATATCAAAGAACATTGTAATGGACTCTCTGTGTCCCTGTGTGGGAGGGGATAGAACTAGAACAAGTAATTAGTGCATTCAAACTCCATACCTGGATGGGAGCGTCCTCATCATTGACTTCAAAATGAAATCCATTTGGAGGGCTATAATGCTTAGGAAAGGCGCTTGCGAAAATCTAGAGTACCAGAATCCCCATCTATAAATAAAAAATTTCTTCGAGGAAATATAAATTGGAAACCAGAAAATTGATAACCTGAGAAGAAGACCCAAAAGTTCTTGAACCACGCCATATGACTTCAAGAGATTTGTCTAACCAACGTTTCTTTCTGTCCTGGTAATCAATCCTTGCAAAGAATATAGAGTCGAAACCAATCTGCATGAAGAATAAGAGAATTAAAAGAAGTTATTACATAACTTAGTTAAAACTTTAAGAGATTTAATTATCTAATTTTAATATGCTATTGAAACTCATCCCATCATTAGTGTTATCCCAACCTCAATTGCAAGATCCATACATGTAATGATACCGAAATCTCAAATGCCGATGCACCCTCTGATGTAGTAATAGGAGTTTCATCAAGAATTTCAAAGCATGCTCATCCTAGAACACTCCAAAGGTGAGTGATCTCTCAGGAAGTTGCACCAAAGGGACAAAACATTAAGGTTTGCTATGCCAAAAGGGGCAATATTTCAATGGATAAAAGCTTCATATCAAAGCAATACACTGAAAAGAAGATGAGAACTAAATATCATATAGGACAAAGTGCTACGCAACATCAGCCAGCTCTTGAACCTATAAGATCACCTTCATAATTATATCTTGTGGATGATTATAGGCCATGTTTAATGAATATTGACAATGATATCAATTCCTCAATGGGGGGAGATTGTAAGATTCCTCAAGTATAATGAGGCAAAAATTTTAAAATTGAGCTGAAATTTAATGTAATGGTTAAAGTTCCATCAGGAATTCCAAAGCTAAGCATGCTCAAGCCAGAGCACTTTCCTGAGAATTTGCACCAATGTTACGAAATAATGAGGTTTATTAGCTAAAGCAAGAAATAGCTCGATAGATAAGAACTCTTGATGTGCACCATCCCCCATTCATTCTCTACAAGAGATGTTATTATGTAAGCAAGTTACCACCATCCTGCTTAGGGCTACCACTTTCCCTTCCTAAACATTTCACATTAAATTTATCTGCTCACCTGATAGCTTCTCGCATTACTATATAAGCTCATATAACCTAAGTCTATCTTTCACAAAGTTATCTTTAATTGATGCTACTCCCATCATCCATCTAATATAATTTTTCATAATCTATAAGCTACCACTATTTATCACAAGCTTAGATAAGAAAGGTTGGGCCTAGGGCTGCAAACGAACTAAGTGTTTGACAAGCTACTCGTGGCTCAGCTCGATTATAGCTCGTTCGTGATCTTTTGATTAAGTAATCAAACAAGCTTGAACAACTATGTGTTCAGCTCGTTTATATTTATGAACAACACGTTAAAGCTCATGAACATGCTCATTAAGAAGCTTGTTGAGAAACTCGATTCTTAGTTGATATGAAACTCATGAGAAAACTCGATTAATGTTTGATATAAATATTGACTAAATCTCATAATAAATTGAGTTTGTTCATGATCAAAATATGCTTGTTCATGTTTGATAGATTGTTTGATTTCAGTGTTCATTAAAAAGCTCGTTCTTTAAAAGTATCATTTATGAGCTTGACAAGTTACTCGTTATGGGCTAGAGAAAGCTCGACAAGCTTGCTCGTTTATGGGCTCGAAAAATCATGATATATATGTTCGTTAGCAAGGTCAATATAAATGTTCGTTAGTAGTCTCAATAAGGTTTGCTTGTTAAGCTAATGAACAACTCAATAAGGCTCGTTCATTAATAGCTCGATACGACGCATTCGTGAAGAGCTCAATAAGCCTCATTCGTTAATTTAAATGAGCCAAGCCGCTTTGTTTCAAGATCGATAAGCACGAAATAAACCGAACATGAACTAAACATGAACAACTACCATTTTAAATGAACCAAGCTTGAATCGAGCTCAAACAAGCTATTAATAAACGAGCTCAAACATGAAAAAGCTTCTGCTCGGCTCGGCTCGCTTCGTTTGCAGCGCTTAGTTGGGTCTTTTGTTAGGTCAATTTCTACATATAAAATTTAAGCAAAAATATATAAAATGATCAAAAATTAATATTACTGGATTAGTATTTTAGGAAAAAAATTGACCTCTTCCTCTTCATCATATAGGCTTAGTTTTAAGTAACCCTAAATCATTGAGACAATTTGTGCATTCATAAAGTGTGATAACTATAAATTTGAGAAAAAGATTGAATTGGTCCCCCAACCTTTTCTAAAGGATCAAAATAATCCTCGATTAAAATGTAAGTACCAATTTGGTCCACTGACACTTTAAATATAGAGAAAATTAGTCCTTTTGTGGGATCATTTAGGCCCCTAATTAAAAAATCAATGGACTAAAATAAGACTTTTAAATAGCCAGGGACAATTTTGGTCCTTCGTAAAGAGTCACGAGACTATTTCGATCCTTATCTCCTCTATATATATTTATATAGAAAGAGAGAGAGAGAGAGAGAGAGAGAGAGAGAATTAATTAGATTTGTTTGTAATGGAATTAAATGCATACTATGAATGACATATTATTTAAAGGCACAAAGAATTAAATTTATTTAACAGCTTAATATTAATATTTATAGTAATATATATATATATATATATGAATAATTACTACTACAACAACAACAACAACATCAAGCCTTTATCTCACTATGTGGGGTCGGCTACATGAATCTTTTTTCTCCAAAATGTCCTATTAAGAATCTAATTCTCATTTAAATCTAATAAATGAATAATTACTAATGTATATAAAATATTTAATTTTGAAAGAAAATAATAGCTTTTTCAAAAAGGCTTTGCGAGAATTGTCCCTAAAAGCTAGCATGCAATCTCTCTCATTATTGAGACACCCACATGTTCGAAGGCACCGGAGATTAGGCATATGAGTTCTTAAGGAAGTTGTGAAGTGTTCGAATTATTGACATCATGATACAAACATATAATTCATTTTTTTTTCATGTTTATTAAATTAACAAATCTATCAAATATAGATTTTTTAGTATAAAAATACTTTGTTGTACATAGTCCTATTAGTACTTCACTTTCATACTTTTATCGGTTAATTGATTTGCATAACCAAAGAATCATCATATCATTTGGGCCCTTCGAGATTCAAAATGACTTGCTGGTGATGCTCAACCCTTCAAGAAAGGTCCATACAAATGGCATAAACTGTTCAGACAGCTTTGATTTTTTGAAAACTTGAAGAATGATTAAAATTGAGAAGTATCCATTTTTTGTCCTTTTATTTTCCATCTTAAGAATTATAAATAGATCTTTGAATGTTTATTTTGAACATAATAAGACAAAGAATAATAGCATTATTTGGGGGCCTTTACGTCAGATGTAAGACTGCATCATTCAACAAGAAGTTCTACATAATGCAGGTACCTGTTCCCCTCTAACCCTAAATAATCAAGCAGACACACAAAAAGAACAAAAATAAGAATAAGTGTATGTAATATGAAATGAAAAAAAAAAGCATTAGGGAAAAACATTCATATCATTGTCTATACACTTAGTTATGCTCATCTAAATCCAAGTTTGCAAGACTGTACGTGGCATGGCAATACATGTTTATAATAGTAGGTGAAAAGGAAAGAGATAAGCACATTACCTCAGCACCAAGTAAGTAGCCTTGTACGGCAGAGTGTCCAAAAGGGTCAATCTGCCAACCAATTCGAGGAATCTTATTAAATTGTTTCTTTATCATACGATGGCCAAGAGTAGTTTGATCAATCATATCAATGTAATGAACAGCTGCTTCGTCGTGCATACACCAGCCACCATTTCTACAAAAGAAGAAATCCAAGTCACACTGAAGCAAAACCTTTGTAAAAAGAAATATATTTCCAAAGAAGGTCAATAATTCCACCCATACATGAACTCCAATTGTCCAGAATCAACCAACTTTTTTACCACTTCTTGCGTTGCCTCGTTTTGTTCGCCCCACCATCTTTGGAAAAAAGCCTATGATCCATAAGAATATTTTTAGACTTTTATTTTGCCTTCTAAATTTAGAATGAAAATGACCAGAAAAACATTAATAATGGAGTATTTCCCAATGCTTTATAAACCGGACCGGACCGGCCAGTTCAACCGGTTGAACCGGACCACCGGTCACCGGCCGGTCCAAAATTTAATAAAAACTGTTTTAACCATAAACTGGATTGAACCAGCGGTTCAACTGGTTAACCAGTGCCGGTTTTCAAAAACCGGTTCAACTAATATTTTATTAAATAAAATATTTAACAAATTTATTTTTAAATATTTTACTTAAATTTATTAAATATTTTACTTTATAAATACATTTAAAATTTATATATTTTAACTAAACAAGCATATAAAATGCTTTATCTCATGGCACATGGCCCAACATATCACGTACTTTCTTTAGAAAAGGGAGTCAAAAATTTTATATAGACAAAAATTAATGCTATATATATATATATTGTCTAGGTGATGTGGGATTAAAAAATCAAAGAAGAAGTTCTCATTTTCTATATATATAATTATTAAAATTTAATAAATGCAAATAAACATTTAATTTTTATCTATTTATTTTTTCATTTTATTTCAATTCTAGATATTTTTTTATTTACCTATATTTTTAATATTAAATAATATAAGATGAATTTATAGATATAATTTGTATGTAATTTGATGAAATTTGAACTTTTCCATGGGTATAATTATATCTAAACATATAAAATAAATTAAAATTATTTGATATTAAATTTAAGAATATATATGTTAAATAATTTTATTTAAATATGAATTATATTGTTTATTAAATGTGATTTTAAAACCTCACAACTCGATTTTAATTTGGATATTTGATATGTATGATAGGATGAATTTGTGTTTAAGTTTAAGGTAATATCATCATATTATTATATTAATTTTATTTATTTTTTAAACAATATTATTATTTATTACGTCATCCGGAACCATGAAACTCTCCTTCTTCCGGTTCATTGTCCGGTCCGGTTTTTAGAGCCTTGGACTACTTCCAAGTTTAATTGTAAGCCTAATAGACCAGTTTTATAATGCAGATGTTCGTGAAACAGATGAGTAAAGAGCCGAAGAACCTAAAAAGTAAAAACTAATAAGCCTGTAAGGATCTTACTGAGACAAATTCTACAGTCTTTGATCTTACAATCAATTCCTTTGATTCTTGACTTAATCACTCAACAATGGACGATTCAGGCAGCTGATTTTACACTAAATATTCCTCTAACATGTAACGATAAGCTTACTTCAACATATCCCAAGTAGAAAAAGAACACAAAGTTAAAAATAAAAAATAAAATAAAATAAACTGTTTTATACCTGCTCGACGTAAACAAACTTCCTGCTTGGATCTTTAAGCAACGCAACGACCACAGAGTCCAGGACATTGGCAACACAAGCACCCTATAAACACATTAAACGGAAAAAAATATCAGGAATCCACCTCCCCAACAGCATTCAAAACTAAGAGAACTAACCTGTATGCTATTGTTAGAACCAACATAGTACTGATCCACAGTCTTCAACCAGCCTACATCATCGTGAGTGTGAGGTACGAGATGAACATTGAGCTTCCCTTCGACTATGCCGGCACTCGTATTGTACCGGATGAAACTTGCCCTAACCTCCACGAGTAAAAGAGAGATCAATAGCAATGTCACTGACGCCACCGAGGACGACCCCATCGTGTCGGCCAAGAGGAACATTCAGACCAATCTGACGATATCGGGTAGGGTGAGAATTTATAAAAAAATAGAAATGGTGACGAGGAAAAGACAAGATTGGATGACGATGAGATCAAAGAACGATGATTACCGTGTCTTTTACCAAGTAATGATAAGTAGGGTGCCATTGAAGAGGGAGTAAGAAAGGCAGAGTATATTTGCTCTCTTCCGCCGGCGACGCTTGTGGCATATAAAGAAAAAAATGCCAATTTCTATGGATGGACGGTTAGGTTGCGTTTTGTCGATGGCTCTACTGCCGTGGCACGCAGGGCCGTTCCGATCTTGACGACTTGATGTAAATCTTATAAAATATTTGCGCTTAAAAGTAATTTTTTAATCTAATTTTTTTAAAATTAAACTTTTTTTACTCAAAAATTATTTTAAAAAGTAATAAAAATATTGTCCCAAATAAAATCTTAAAGATTTTTTTTAGGATAACTTTTTTATTGCATCTCAAATCAATTTTTTAGTAAAAAATTTTAATTTTTATACTAAAAAAATTATTTTAAGCAGCAATAAAATGGTCATTCAAAGTTTCAAACAAAACTTTAATTTGTAAGATTTTATTTATTTGCTATAGATTTTTTTATTATATTAAATTATACAATAAATTTTAAAATATATAAATCTGATATTTTAATAATTAATACACAAAAATATTATTTTGATATAATTTATGAAAATTTAATTACTAAAAAATTTTATAAACCCTAATGCAAAATTGGCCCAACATATAAAAGCCATCAAAGTTTTTTTTTGTGTGTAAAACATGAGATCAACCAAGCTCATGTATAACATATAGTCATAATATGTATAACACATAATGAACTTCAAAATTATATATTTGTGTTGAGATTAGTGCAGTTCGACATCATATATGATATTTCAATATAAGCTCAAGAGCTTTGAAATCCATCCTATTGTGTTTTTATTTTTATTTTTTCAACACCATCAAAATCACTTTCGAAGAAAAGTCTCTTCCAACTTTGATGACTCGTAGGGTTGTATGTTAGCATCAAGATAGAAAGGATAAGTTTTCAATTAGTTTGAATTGAACAATTTTTATTTTTTTATTCTTTGATAAAAATGAGGGACAACGCTAGATTCATTATTATAATGAAGAAATACAAAAAAAAAAAAAAACAATTACAACTCATAAAGGGAAAAAAGGATTTTTCGCAGCTGTAAACAATAAAACTATATCGGGTCAATTGGACCACAAGGACATGAAAAATCAAACCAAAAAGAAAAACAAAAGATGAACGGTTTGGACTAAAAATAGGTATTCGGGTTGAACCCAGAATTGACCCGGGCCTAAATGGCAGGAAAATTACAAAAAATAAAAATAAACCCACTCTATTAATTTAACATTTATTTTTAAGGTGGGCAATTACCCCCCTCCACATAGTTGGGTTCTGCCCCTGATAGTCATCAATGTAGTCGAATGTCTGCATTAAATTGGGATGCAAAAGAAATTTGGAGAAAGAATGCAGGATTCTTCTTAGAAGGTTAAGAAAAGGCGCATTCAAAAAACAAGTGAGAAGCATTTTCAGAAAAGGAGTCGTCATGCCCTAGAATTAAATTTGAAATAATTATAAGCTTTATTTTTTTTAATTAATTATCAAAGCTTCTATAAATCATCGATATAATTCATTATCCAATGAAAACACCTAAATATCATATAAATTGAAATATTTCACTATATTCATTCACCAAAATTATATTTATAATAGTCAGGAGATTAATAATTATCATTGATCTATCAATAGCAGCAGGTGACTATAAATGATAGAGTGGACACGAATGGCTTATCAAGCTCGATTTCGTCGAGTAGCTCGTGGAGGAAGCTTGACAACATAGCTCGGGAAGGGCCTCGACGAGCTGTTCGACGTGAGACGTGTGAACTCGAGCAAGCAAGGGTGAGGCCTCATCACGTTCGAGAGCGAGGACACATCGCGTTCAAGGGCCAAGCCTGCGTTACTATGGGTGTGAGGGCCTGCAAGGGTGCTCGAGTCTGGGTTCGGGCGAGGCGCCAATGCGCTTACAGACTACGAGGGCGACTAGCAAGGTCAGATTTGGATTGGACTCAAGTCAAATCCGGGTTATATTCGGGTTAGCAAGTTGAACTGAACCCGACCAAAATTTCCAAATGGGGTAAAAAATCAAAATCCTAACCCAACTCATTTGTTAAATAGGTTGACCCGAACCCGAATTTTTTGGGTCGGGTTATTGAGTTGGGTCAATAATTGACACCTTAATATCGAATGCTACATAGAGTTAAAAAGTAATTATGAGAGCAATTAGTTATCTTTTAATTATCTTGTGGTTAGTTTGAATGTCAAATATTGGTTATTTATCTATGATAGCTCCAACATACATATCACTTTATATCATGCTATTTACATATCTAACATTTAAAATTTTAATACTTCATGCATATCATCCATAGACAATTTTAATATCAAATATGTCACTCCTCCTATCACATATATTTCATCTATAGATGTTAGTCATGAAATATTAAAAATTATTGTGTTAGATATGTAAATAGCATGATATGAAGTGTTATGCATGTAAATCCCCTTAAAATATATTATTATATTTTTTATTTTATATAAATCTTTATTTGATAAATTAAATTGTAGTTAATAAAATAAAATGTATCAACTAATAATTAGTTAATGACTTACCAAGATAAAAAAATAATAATTTATATTTAAATGAATTAAATTTAAATAAAAATTATATCATTGAACTTTAAATAATAAATTTTAATTAACTAATAATAATTATTACATTCCTTAATAATGATTAATTGTCTTTTGCTTATATTGAGAAAAAAATTAGATTATATTAATAATAAAATAATTATTCAACTATTTCAGAATATTTATTAGTATATATTTTTGGATAATAATTGAAAAAAAATATTTAAAACTATCTATGTATGTCCCAAGCCCAATTGAAAAGGTTGAGAGAAAATTTAATAAAATAATTTAGACTCCTCAATAAAATTTATATCTCCGGCACGAAGGACAAGTAAAGTTGAGAGTGGAGAGACACTCAAGTCTTAGAAGAGCATATTAGCTTATATAAAAATAGCAGATATTAATATCTTTCATATATCATCAAAAAATTATCTTGATAGGACACGAATCTAGAGACAATAATCAAGTTGGGAACTGCAAAATTAAATCTTGGATCATCTGAACTCCAATTTCAGCAAACTTACAGTCAAACTGAGCGTCTCCGAAATACAAACCCAACGACATCAAATTCAACTCAATCCGAACCCAAATGAGTACAAATTGAAGACCCGAAGCGTTGCTGGAAGGTTCAAACCACAATTTGGATTACCAAACAATTCCAAACATGACATGCTTAGTCAAATCGAGCAGCTCGATGAGACAAATCAAACAAGCCCAATATTGTTGAATTCAGATATCATTAAAACCTTCAAATGTCTGACAAACGGTCCACGATCAATGGATTCAATATCGGACGTCCATCTGAACTACTCCACCTTTGTCCTTGATCCTACTCCTATTTACGAGTCATGTCATCCTCAAAAAACTATAAATAGCTCATCATTGCTCTTGAGAGGGGGACCCAAGCAAGAAGAAGGAAGACAAAGAGAAGAGTAGAAAAGGAGGGAAGAAACTCCTCCTCGATCACCACCGAAGTTTCGTCTGACTTTCAAGTGACGCCGAAGTTCCTCCCAACTTTCAAATGACGCCGGAGTTTTGCCCGACTTCCAAGTGACGCCGAAACTCCGCCCGATCTCCAAGTGACGCCAAAACTCACATGATCTCCAAGTAATGCCATAATTATGTCTGATCTCAAAGTGATTCTAGAGTTTTGCCCGAATATCATCTAACGTCGGAGTTATCCTCGCCGCCAACTAACGTCAGACTTCTACCCAACGCCGGACCTCCGCTCGTCGCCAAATTTCTACCTGACACCGGACTTCTGCCTGTTGTCAGACTTTCGCCGGACATTTATATGATGCTAGATTTCTGTCAATTACTGGACTTCTACCTGACGTCATCCTTCTTACCTCCGTCGTCAAACAACTATACTTCCGACCTCCGTCGCCCGCAGACTACAGTCCTTATGAATTACGTCGCCCACCGACTACAGTCATTCCGATCTCCGTTGCCCGCCAACTCCGGCCCTTCTAACTTACGTCGCCCACTGACTACAATCCTTCCGACCTCCGTCGCCAGACAAAGGTCTTTATGATCTCCGTCACCCGCCAACTACGGTCATTCCGACTTACGTTGCCCACCGACTACAGTCCTTCTGACCTCCGTTGCCAGACAATGGTCTTTATGACATCCGTCACCCGTCGACTATGATTCTTCTGACTTACGTCGTCCACCGACTACAATCTTTCGGACATCTGT
Organism: Dendrobium catenatum; assembly: GCF_001605985.2. Taxonomy (NCBI): domain Eukaryota; kingdom Viridiplantae; phylum Streptophyta; class Magnoliopsida; order Asparagales; family Orchidaceae; genus Dendrobium; species Dendrobium catenatum. Next base: position 616,962 of record NW_021318640.1, read on the forward strand.
CACCAGACTATGATCCTTCTGACCAAACAAACACATCAACATTAATTCTTTGTATTTCAACCATGTAATGTACTATACAAAATGTACATCAAGCAAAGGCCTTCCCCCAAAGAAGGGCCTCATTTGTAATCGACTACAAATAATAGTTGATTCATTCAAACTGAGCTAAGCCCCTTAGGTTTTCCCCCTTTTAAGGGGTTTTCCACGTAAAAGTCTTGGTGTCTCTAGTGAACAATGCACCCTCTCTTTTTATCTATATGTGTGCTGGATTTTCGTCCAATGCTAAGACATTAAACTTTATATTTCTCTGCTGGCGTGAATAATCCAGGACGCAACAATCTTCAAGAGAATACCAATTTATTCGTCAATGTATTATAAAAAATTGAATCATTAGGTTCGGAGTATATAAATATTAATCATACGTTAAATTCGAAGTTTGAAAAAAATAGTGGGCATCAACGAGTTTGTTGGAGCTATGTAATGCAGGACTGTTTGTTAGTATATTCGTCAATGTAATGCAGGACTGTTTGTTAGTATATTCGTCCAAAACCGGCCACCCAGCTCAAGAAAAAATACAATATCTATATCAAGAAGATTCTTAATAATGAATGTGCTTAGCATGAAGGAAGGTCAAGACAAGATCGTGTCTTCTTTGTATGGCTATACCTTGGAGCTTTTAATTGTTGGAGCTATCGCAGATGAATAGGAAATATTTGAAATTCAGACTAACCACAAGATAATTAAAATATAACTAACTGCTCTCATAATTCCTTTTTAACTCGCTGTAGCATTCGAGATTAGGGGTGTTAATTATTGACCCAACTCGATAAACCAACCTGAAAAAATCCGAGTTGGGGTTGACCTGTTTAACAAACGGATTGGATTCGGGTTCCATTTTTTTTTTTTTTTTTGCATGTTTAAAAAATTGGGTCGGTTTTCGGTCAACTCGCTAACCCAAATATAAAGTCTGAATCAAACCTTGCCAGTCGCCCCAGTACTCTGTACGGGCACGGGCACTTCAACCAAGCCCGGACTTGTGCAGGCCTTCTAGGGGTGTAAATGAGTCGAGTCGAGTTTAGACCCTTATCAAGCTCGGCTCGTTAGTTGGAAATCGAGCCCAAACTCGAGCTCGTCTCACTGTAAATGAGCTCGAGCTGACTCGCGAGCCATGAGCGATAATTTTTAAATTTAGTCGAGAGGCGGGATTTTTAAAACTTAATCAAAATTTAGAAAAAAAAAAATGAAATGTTTAACATTTAAATAAAACTTAGGTGGCTTTTAATAATTTTTTCATATTTAAATTTAATAAATAAAATAAAATTATTTTTTAATAAATATTAATATTTCTTCGAGCCGGCTCAAGCTCGAACTTGAGCTCGTTTGCTAAACAAGCTCAAACTTGAGATCAAGCTTTATTCGTGAGCTCGATAAGCTCGACTCGCGAGTCCATAAAAGAGTCAAGCTTGGGCTGACTCGCGAGCTTACACCCCTAAGGCCCTCAGACACATAGTCGCACGTTCGCGATGTGGTCTCGCCCTCGCTCACTCTCATTCGCAGGCGCGCAATTGAGCACTCGCGTGTGAACCCATGTCTTGCCCGCCCAGTCGCCCGCATTCACGTGTAGTCTCGCCCTCGCCCGATCGCCTGTACTAGCGTCGCGTACGATCTCATGTCCCGTCCTAGCCCATAGGGATTTAAAAATAGGTTTTCGGGTCAGGTTCGACTCAGACCAGAAATTGATCTGCCTTCAACGCCTTGACCCGAACTCGTTCTGATTTATAAAATGGGTCAAATTCACAAACCCAAACATGACCTGGGTCTAATCTGGGTAAGCACGACCAAGCATGCTGACTCGCAAGGCAGTGAGGCACGCACTGGTGCGGGATCGAGTGCTTGTGAGCACAGTCGCTATGCGTGTTGGTGAGCATGGGACTGGGCTAGCACAGGTCAATTTCGAGTTTAACTCAAACCTGATCTGAAAACTCATTTCCACACCTCTATTTGAGATTCTAGAGATAGAGTTAAGTTTGAGAATAAAATGCTAGCTTATATGAAAATAACATACTAATATCTTCAATAGTGTTACATGCTAAAAAATTTAAGTCGATAGAGTATATATTTTATATCTTAGTTAGCATTGCACAAAAATTTAACACGCATAGATAAAAGTGATAATACCAAAAATATTTTACGTGGAAAATTTGGAAAAGGAAAAAAATAATGGGGCCTAGCTCAGTTGAAAATTTTAATATATAATATGTGATACAAGAATTCTTTTTTATTCATTGCTGAAGAATAAGGGGACTAAACAAACTTGTGATTTTTCTTGACGGAGATTACAAAAGTTAAGTATCCACGGAGAGACAATTTATACCCAACAATAGGGGTTGATTTTCTTTATAGGCATTATAGAAAACATATGTTCACAGGCGGTTAGTTATACCAAACAACATAGTTAAATCATGGTAATCGCCAGAGGTGATGGTGGTTATCGACGGTAATAACTGATGGTTGTCGTCGGTGTTGATGACTGAAAAATATAAACATATTTCTAGTTTTTTTTGGGATAGATATTTTGATAATTTAAACCATAATCTAAAACATTTTATCATACAACTTATTGCGGGCTAGAATATACGCAACGATAGAGTTAAAATTCAGCGTCTTAGCGTTGTACGAAAATCCAGCTCACACATAGAGAACACAAGATATTTTTTTTGTTAAAAAAACCCTAAAAAGTGGAAAAACTATAGGGCATGGCACAGTCTGAAATGATTTCACTAGGGTTTAAGTATATTATAATGGGCTGACTAGTCCCTAAGGGCGATCAGATTACAAATGTCAACCGTTTAGTTGAAATATAATAATAAACTGGGATGAAAAAATAATATCACTTGATGGACGGGCAGAAGTCCGGTGCTACTTAAAAATTCGGGCGTCAGTTGATAGTATGGCATTGGTTTGGCAGAACTTCAGTGTCGGGCGGTGGTCCGGCGGAAGTCCGGCATCAGATGGTGGTATGGTAGAACTTCGGGCATCAAGTGGTGGTCCATTAGAACTCTGGGCCTCAGGTGGGGGTCCGGTGGAGATCAGGGCCTCAAATGATGGTCTGACGGAGGTGAGGACCTCAAGTGATGGTCTGCCAGATCTTAGGGCCTCAAGTGGTGGTCCGGCGGAGCTCAGGGCCTCAACTGGTGGTTTGAAAGAAGTGAGAGCCTCAAGTGGTGATCTAGCGAAGGTGAGGACCTCAAGTGGTGGTCCGGCGGAGGTGAGGGTCTCAAGTGATGGTCCGGCGGAGCTCAGGACCTCAAGTGGTGGTCTGGCAGAGGTGAGGGCCTCAAGTGTTGGTCCGGCGGAGCTCAAGGCCTTAAGTGGTGGTCCGGTAGATGTGAGTGCCTCATGTTGTGGTCCGAAGGAGTTAAGGGCCTCAAGTGGTGGTCCGGCGGAGCAACGACGTTAGGTGGTGGTCCGGCGGAACTCAGGCGGTGGTCGAGGAGGAGCAAGAAGGCAAGAGTGATCTCTGATCTCTCTCTTAAATCCTTTGGCTTGGGGTCTCTTTTCAAGAGAAAAGGGGCCTCTATTTATAGATTTTTGGAGTGGTATGACCCATAAATAAGTGGGAGATCAAGGGCAAAAGGGGAGTGGTTGGATGTGTAACGCCCCAAGATCTAACTTGGAAAGAATTTCAAACAATCAATCAATAATTTACCAGAGCTATCTATAACTTCAATCAAACAGTCTAGCAAAAATCTATATCTATAACATTTATAACATCAATGTACAAGTAGATTCATATCTCAAAAGATCATATACAATACTCATGAACTACACTATGAACTGAAATCTATCATGTCATGAATACAAAAGAATCACTATAACTAAAAAGGACAAAAACCTGGAGATTTCTGATCAACCACAATCTTCTGCTCCCTTGCCCTGACCTGAAAATATTAACCACATATAATGAGCTTTAAAAAGCCCAGCAGGTCACCTAATACCTACAACTGAAATCAAAGCACGATACTGGAAACAATATGCATGTCAGTCAATCAAATCCATAACAGTCTATTTCACATAATCAATGAATGTATGCAAATACGGAAATCAAATCAGTCGTCAATGCAGCGGTAGAAGAATCAATAAACAGTAGAAAATCAGTCGATCAGTCAAATCAATCGTATCAAATCGAATCAATCAAAACAATACTATCTGGTCAATTAAATCGATCGGTACGAAATCATAAAATCAATACGATAAAGCCCAGTCTATACTAGCAATGAATCAAATGCAGCAGTTCAATACAGTGTATCAATGAAGCGAATCAATATCAATAAATCAGTAGTATCCATGTCCGCAACATCAATGAATCAATCACAGTATCCATATCCATACAGTATCTATAACAGTAGCAATGCGCAGTGACAGAATATAAATATCAATGAAATCGTACAATAACAGTAAGTCCGTAAATCCGTCAGTAAATCCAAATCAATAAAGTAATAAATCCATCACGAGTCAATGCCGTACACATGCATTTCAATACAATAGTCTTATTGAACAAGTACGATCACTGGTTATCAATAATCCATAGTGTTGTTGTAGAAATCCATAGTGCTGTTGTAGATATTCATACGTTGGTTCAATAAGAGTCGTCACTCTGTGCCCGTCGGCATATCAATCTCCTTATGACTCCCAATCATTATATCAATGATCAATAGTTTAAAGGAAAGCCCGTCGGCCCACCATCCTGTACAGGTCAAGTATGAATAATCAGATAGTCACATTAGTATGCATATCAATTCAAATCATCAATTTCAGAAAATCAGAAATCGTACGAAAATCCGACGGCATAACGGTAGTATACGGAATTTACACAAAAATTCCTAAAAATCACAATTTACCAAATTAATACAGAACGTGCACGACAACATTATAAGTCTTCTATTCTACTGAAGCAACATCAATCAACATCCTGATATTTATCTATTCGATCAAAATCGCACAGAACCCAAAATAACCGGTAGAATCGTTACAGAAAATACTCAAAACGTGTAGAAAAATCATATCAATAACATATCAAAAGTTGTACGGTGAAAGTTTTGTCAATACAAAATACGACGTGTTTTTCGGTAACGAAAACACAAATCTGTGCACAAAATGATCAAAACTCAACATCTTCGAAAACAGAAATAGGATTCGAAGTCCTTACCACGAGATAAACACTTTTCCCAATAGCGGCATCGGACGAAAAGCGCTCCGCGGCCTCCGGAAACCAGCTTTTCCTTTTCTTTCCTTCTCTTTCTCTCCTCAGATATTTTGTTTTATAAAAAATGATTTTCTCTCTCCTCAAATCGAGCTGATTTACTTATAAAACAAGTCTGATCGGCCCGGCCGATCGCTACATCGTCCAGGACGATGTGAACAAAATTCAATCGTCTAGGACGATATCTCAGGACGATAATTAATTTATTGGACGATTTGCTCTCTGACTTGTGCCATGCTCTGATCGTCCCAGGACGATCCAAAATCGGTCTGGACGATCCACTCCAGAAAATCAGCTGTATTCACTGCACTGATCATCCTGGACGATCTCAATATCGTCCCGGACGATCCTAGGAGGAAAATCAGACCCATAAAGGAAAAATCAAAGGAACGAGCTCTCACAGGATGGACGGCCGATGTTGAATCCCTTGATCACAGACCGTTTGATGGACATTTGTCAGAATTCAATGATCTTAGGCTTGTTGGATTTTTCTCATCGAGCCACTCGATTCGACTATAAGCATGTTATGTTTAGAAATCATTTGATAATCCAAATTGTGGTTCGAACCTTCCAACAATGCTTCTAACCCTTGTTTTGGACCTGTTTGGGCTCGATTAGGTTGGATTTAGTGTCGTTGGGTTTGTATTCTTGATATGCTCAGTTCAACAGTAAGTTTGCTGAAATCGGAGTTCGGATTGTCCCAATTTTAATTTCAGAAGTTTCCTTTGATTCTGCATCTAGATTCGTGCCCAATCAAGATAATTTTTTATGACACATCACAGCTCATATTAATTCTATTAATCATAAAATATTTATTCAACATTCAAGTACATTAATGATGTTATAATTGGGTATTCAAAGTTGTTTGATTTAGTACTATGCATTTATATTTTGCAGATCATTTAGTCATCCAGTTAATACTATGAAACTTCTAAATATACTTTCAGCTCTTGATTTGAGCTTATTTGAGCGCGGATTAAATCTATTTTATTGTAGTTGAGTTCTTCTTGATATAATTATTTACAAATTAATTAAATCTAAAATGATGTAAATTAAATCTATTTTACAAATTAATTATTATTATTATTATTATTGATACATCATCAAAAAAGTATTTTGATCAGTCACGAATCTCGAAGCAAAATCAAGTTGGAAACTTTAAAAAATAAAATTGGGACCATCTAAACTCTGATTTTAGCAAACTTAAAGTCTAATTGACCGTCTCGGAAATACGAACCCAAAGACACCAAATTTGACTCAATCCGAGCCCAAATGAGTCTAAATCAAGGACCTGAAGTGTTATTGGGAGGTTCAAACCACAATTTGGATTACCAAATAGTTTCCAAACATTATGTTCTTAAAGATGAATCGAGTGGCTCGACGAGTCGAATTTAACAAGCCCAAGATCGATGAATTTCGACATCATTAAGACATTCAAATGTCTGACGAACGATACACGATCAAGGGATTCAATATCGACCATCCATCCAACCACTCCCCATTTACCCTTGATCTCTCACATATTTTATGGGTCATTTCACTGCAAAAATCTATAAATAGACTCCTCCTTTCTCTTGAAAAGGGAGGGAGCTAGGCTCCAAGCAAGAGAGTAAGAGAGAGATCTAAGATCGCTTTTGCCTCATCGCTCCTCCTCGACCACCGCCTGAGTTCCGCAGAACTACCGTCTGACATCGTTGCTCCCCCGGACCACCACTTGAAGCCCTCACCTCTGCTAGACCACCACTTGAGGCTCTGAGCTCCGTCGGACCACCACTCGAGACCCTGAGTTTCGTCGGATCACCACTTGAGGCCCTGAGCTCCACCGGACCACCACTTGACGCCTGGAGTTCTATCGGACCACCACCTGAGGCCCGGACTTTTTTTCGGACCACCACCTGAGGCCTGGACTTTCGCCGGACCCCACCACTTGAGGCCCTGTGCTCCACCAGGCCATCACGTGAGGCCCAGACTTCTACCGGACCACCACTTGCCGGACTTCAGTCGGACCTTCACTTGAGGCCATGTTCTCCACTAGGTCACCACCTGATGGCCGAACTTCTGCTGGACCACCACCTAACTCCTGGACTTCTGTCGGACCATCACTTGAGGCCTAGACTTCCTCCCGGACTACTATCTGACGCCCGACCGGATCACCACCTAACGCCTAGAGTTCTACCTGAGATACCACCCTTCTACTATGGTCTTTCGATCCCCTGTCTCCTACCGACTGTGGTCCTTCCGACCTCCATCACTAGACAACAGTCTTTCAGACCCCTATCTCATGCCGACTATGGTCCTTTCAACCTCCATCACCTACTACGGTCTTTCCGACCTCTATCATATCAACTATGGTCCTGCCGACCAAATAAACATTTCTATGCTGATTATTGTAACTACCACCATGTAATGCGCTCTATATGATGTACATTTCTGGCATCAAGCAAGGCATTCTCCCTAAGAAGGGCCTCATTTGTAATCAACTGCAAATACTAGTGGATTCATTCAAACTGGGCCATGCCTAGGGGTGTCAATATTTGACACGACACGAAAACCCGACTCGCGTCCTCCGCCGTCGTCCGCCGCCGTTCCGGCGCCGGCCACCCAAATCGGGTCGGGTCGTGTCAACCCGGCAACCCGCCGGGGTCGGGTCCGGGTTCGATTTTTCGACCCGTTTCTCTACCCAGGTCGGGTTAGGGTCGACCCGTTTCGCACCCGGGTCAGTTCGGGTTCGACCCGAACCCGACCCGTTACCCGAAATGACACCCCTAGCCATGCCCATGGTTTTTCCCCCATTTTCTGGGGTTTTCATGTAAAAATTCTGGTGTCTCTTATGAATGTTACACCCTCTCTCTTATATAGTTGTGTGTTGGATCTTCGTATAACTCTAAGACATTAAAATTATATATTTATCTACTGCCGCGAATATTTCAAGACGCAACAATTATTATTATTAATATCATGTTGATATAATTAATTTTCAATTTGATGTATTATTAAAATATTTCCTTTGCAGATCTAACCCAAAAATAAAACCTCTAATTGTTGACTAGTGACTCCTGACATATGTTTTAATTAATTACTGCGTTTACTTTGAAAACGCAATTTTTTTTTTTTTTTGCTTTTTCAAAGAAATAAAAAATTTCGTTTTCTTTAAAATCGCAATCTATAATTATATTTTTAATCATTCTTATTTTTTATCACGACTTTTTTATTAACTTAATTTTAAATGACGACCCTTCCCCATATTTTATCAGTATTTTATTCCAAAGTCTTCATGTCCTATACCTTGTTGCCTACTGACCGATTCAGAATAAATGGAGAAGAGCTATTAGTTAGATTTATATATTTTATAAATAAATTATAGAGAGACTTTTTTTTAAGTTAGTCTATTAGAATGTTCCTCCCATTTAATTAGTGTTGTGATAAAAAATAATAATGCTAAAACACATTTATTTTAAAACTGATTTGATCCTAGAAGATGAAATTACTTTTAATAATTAAATTAGTTGGCACTCATAGGTGTTATGAATGTCTTCGTATCTTTAATTAAATCTACTTGTTGGCTACAATTGTGTATCTTCTCTTTTGAATGAACTATTAATTTTTATGTGCGGATACCGAATGTTGTCCAGAGACTAACTTGAATGTGCCATGTTACCCCTTGTTCGGTATTGCTGACATGGCACATTCTGATTGGTCTCTAAACGACGTTCTGCGTCCCGTCTCCGAACATAATAATCTCTTCTTTTGAACCGGAGATGGGGACATCTAATATCACTATGCGGCATAGAAAATCTACTAAAGCACTTACAAGTTAGGTATCCTAACAACTTATCACTACTAAGTAGACATTAGAACTCCAATGATCTAAGCAAGTCCAATAAATAATTACAATTTAACAATTGGATTCAAATTTGTTTGAAGAAGACACCCGACCTTACGGGTAAGCAAACTCAAATACTGGTAATAAGTTATGTAACATTAAGAAGTTATTTGAAATCTTCAAATTTTATTAGAAGATAATACCCCTCTCCCCACCTTTTGAGACTATAGCCTTTTTGAATTAAAAAAAATCAAATAAATATATATTTTATGATTTTTTAGTCTTCTAAATTTTTTATGTACTTGTACCTTATAAGATTTTAAGATGATCCTATATATCATCTGAAGCTTATGCCTTTTGGGATTGTATGTGTACATTTACCTTCTGAGACTTACGAGTTACGAGATTTTTAGTATATTTGTACGTTTTCAGGATTATGCCTTTTGAGACTTTTGAATATTGATTTGTATCTTATGATGCTTCTATTCTCATAGAATCTTTATGGTGAATACACTATCTACTATTAGCTTCACATTTAGGCTATCTCATATGCATATATTCTACTTGCTATTATGAGATCTTTCAAGTGACGATTATCTCCACGGCTACCGTTTCATCGAAGTTATCTCACGTGAGTTCTAAGAGTTTTTGCTAAATGCCATATTATTTATAAAAAGAGAGTTTAATTAAGAATTTAAGTTAAAGCTTACTTCATTAAAAGGTACACCTTTTATCTCCAATAGAATTAAGTTATAAATTCTTTTAAAAATTTTGAGTTCAACTTCTGGGAGTTATTTTAATGATAATTTCAATGTAATGACAATCCTACTAATAAATTCTAATTATTTCTTTGTTAACAATCTTATGACCTCCTCTATTTTAAGGTTTATGATCGATAAGTTATTTTTATAAATAATGGCCCATATGTCTCTAGTGAATCATACATTTAATTTATTGTATCGATTGATAATAATTTTTAAAATGTTTTTTTTTTCTTTTAACTATGGAAGTAACAATATTGAGACTCACTTCTTCATTTGAATTTTGTAGAGATTTTGCCCACTTGATGTGTTCAAAAATTTAGATCTCCAATAGAGTGTCAATCTTGGATGAAATAATGGGGAGTTATAAATTCTTTTAAAAATTTTGAGTTCAACTTCTAAGAGTTATTTTAATGATAATTTTTCAATGTAATGACAATCCTATTAATAAATTCTAATTATTTCTTTGTTAACAATCTTATGACCTCTATTTTAAGATTTATGATCTTTAAGTTATTTTTATAAATAATGGCCCATATGTCTCTAGTGAATCATGCATTCAATTTATTGTATCTATTGATAATAATTTTTAAATGTTTTTTTTTTCTTTTAACTATGGAAGTAACAATATTGAGACTCGCTTCTTCATTTGAATTTTGTAGAGATTTTGCCCACTTGATGTGTTAAAAAATTTAGATCTCCAATAGAGTGTCAATCTTGGATGAAATAATGGGGTGTAATTGGATGATTTAGAATGACTTAGATTTAGTGATAATAGCATCTTTAATCTCTTGACAACTATTTTGTTTTTTTGTTTGGGAGGAGTATCAATTTCTTATGATGAATTCTTATGTTTTTTTTAGGATTGTTTTAATTACTTTAAAATAGCATTTATGGGTTCATTAATTCTTATTTATAAGGAACTCGTGGAATAAAATCAGCATAAAAGCAGATTGTTTCTTGCATGAATGAGAACCTTGTAATAACTCCGTATCCACTCTAAAAAATTGAAGCACTTCATAAAAGAATCTTTAAAAATATTGCTTAAAGATCTTTCCCTTATTTCGATAAATTCCAGAAAGATGGGAGGAGACTTGTTGATTATTTAATTGACCATAATTTTTTTAATAAAAGTCTTACTATAGTTGCAAAAAATATGAATAGTTCTATCATAAAGAGAGTATAATAATGTGTGAACTTATCCCTTAAGAATTACCTGGAAGACATTGAAAAATGATTGCATCAAAAGCATGATGAATGTGCATGATGACCCCATAGCGATAAATTTGTTCGTAGAAGTCAGACACTCCATCATATGGAAAAATTAGAAACAACATAAACTAAAAGGATTACTTTAGTCAGGGATGGAGATTCTTGAAACTTATAGTGAGAATAAGGCTTCGTTTAGGACGACTTTCTTACTGCTTCTGAGAGCAGCTTTCTAGTACAAAAAATTTAATTTTTGTACTGAAAAGCTACTTTAAGAAGCAGGAAGAAAGCCGTCCCAAACGAAGCCTAAGTTAATTCTTTTCCCTCAAAAGTAATTTCTCCCAAATAATACTTCACAATTTTTCTCTTATAATATCATGAGAAAAATTCCCTACAACAATTGTTAAGTGCTAACAAAATAACAAAGTTAGAATGTGTGTCTAATATCATAATTTCATATAAAAAACCCAATATGCCCAATAGAATTAATACAGATCCGGTCACTAAAACTCATTTTGGGCCAAGTTTTTCAGCCCAATAGAAGCAATTTCATTATGCTTCGGTTTCTACATCCGTGCTCAGTTCTCAGGACAAATTATAGGTAAAAAATTCACTTCCACATACATTTTCATATTGGGCAGAAAATCATAGAAGGAATTAATTAATTATACAGAACTATTAAGAAAGTGCTCCTCGTCATTTATTTGATATATATCAAAATCTTTATTTTTTCAAGCATAAATTAATATTAAACTTATTTAAAATAAATGTAATAATTATAAATCATATTTGATCATAAATTTATTAAAATATTTCAATATAATTTTTTTCATATATATTTATGTATTAAAATTTCTCTGATAAAAATTATTCCCAATTATTTTGACATAAAACATATCAAAATAAACTTCAAAACTTTTATTCAATTTTATATTAAGATTAGTATAATTATAGATATTATATATAATATTAATCTCAATATAAATTTAAGAATTTTCAAACAAATTTTAATATGTTTTGAATCAGAATATATATATTTATTTATTTATTTATTTCCTGCTTTTTCGTCACCATAGTAGACCGAGACTAATGATCTCAAAGGATGTGTTAGGCCACGATCTTTATTAAAATATTTTAATATAATTTGTTTTCATATATATTTATGTTTTGAATTTTCTCTGATAAAAAATATTCCCAATTATTTTGATATAAAACATATCATAATAGACTTTAAAAAAAAATTATTCAAATTTATATTAAGATTAATATAATTATAGATATTATATATACTATTAAGTATTAATCTCAATATAAATTTAAAATTTAAATATATATATATATTCTCCTTTTTCCTCACCTTACTAGACCGAGACTGATGATCCCAAAGGAAGTCTTAGGCCACGACCTTGCCTTAGCCTTCTGCAGTAAAAGCCTTCCCCAAGCCACCCAACCCTCCCAACTCATCCTCTTATCCCACGGGCTCCCCCACTCCAACAGCAGCCTTAGCCCTTCCTCCGCCTCCCTCTCCGCCTCCTCATACCTTTCCACCGCCATGTAAACTTGCCCGAGCACCAAATGCGGCTCCGCAACGTAACCATTCTCTTTACAGCACTCCTTCAATAGACTCTCCGCCGCAGCCATATCCTTGTTCGCAGGCCCCGCCATTGCCTTCCAGTAGAGATCTCTCGCCAGGAGTTGGGATTCCCTTCCTAAGATTTTGGTGCAGTTGGAAAAGACTGGCGGGACGATTAGTTCTAACGCTTCGTCCCGCTCGGATTGGATCGGGATCGATGCTTTTCGTGATTGTAAGTAGAGACTTTCTTCGCGGAGAATGAGGTTGTAGAGGGCGGCCATTCGGGAGAGGGAGTTCATCCATAGACCGGGTCGGCCGTCGCCGGGCCAGAGTGCGGTGAATGTGTTGCCGGAGAAGTTCATTTGACCATCGGTGTTGTCGAATAGCTCGTCCTGCAAGATGAACTCGTGGTCAAAAATTTTATGCTCTGAAAGCCTGACATAATAATTTTTTTTTACTAATATAGCATCGATTACGCCATGCCTGGAATGCATAAAGCTGATCACAGAAATCCGCCATTGTCATGAGCAGAAACGTCGCCACCATCCGCCGAGACAACGCCACATCCTCCCCTGTATTAATGTGCTTCACTGTAACGCCACCCTCCGGCAGCACCGCCACCATCTTCCTCCGCCACGGCTCCCTCTCATCCACAACCCCTTCGTCCCTCGCCCGTCGCACCGACTCCTCCGATTCCGTCAAATGCTCCACTAACTCCAACTCCGTATACTGGAAAAGCAAGTCATCGTGTATAAGACTCTGCCTCGGCACAATACAGAACAGATGAACAAGTCTCTCCGCCTCGTCGCCGGCGATCGATCGCAGGAGCTCGCGGCCACCGTTCGCGGGGTCGAAGATGGCGAGGTCGACGTAGGAATTGGAGTAGACAGAGTGGAAAAGGCCGCAGCGGGCGACAGGGTCGGGGGCTCCCCAGAGCTTGAGGATGCGGTAGACATCGAGCAGGTGACCGAGAAAGCAGTTGTCTTTGTGCCAGCACTCGCCGGCGCCGACGGAGGTGATGGCGGAGACCATGTGGGGAAGATTTGGGTCGACGAGATGGGGTTCGGCACGAAGAAAGGGGAGGGCTAATGGGAGGAGGGAGGAGAAGGGAGTGTTTGAAGCAGGCATTGTCGACGGAGAATTTCGTCGAGCGGGTTGAAGGCGTGGGAGGTTGCGTGAGAAGGAGAGATTATCAATTTATACTGGTGGGTTGACGGCCACTGCCAACTGAGGTTTCCTTTGGTTCTTTGGTAATTTTGTAAAATAAAAATTTAAAAAAACATTGATTCAGAAAATACAGTTTTTCTATCCGAGAAATATATATAAAAAGTTTTCTCAAAATAGCAGAAATATGAAACAAATAGAGTTATTGGGATCTTGATTTGAAGAATCAAACAGTAAAGAAGAAATGAATTTATCATTTTAAAACAGAATAAGCACAAAAAAACTTTCAATCAAACGAAGCCTGAGTAGAGAGGGGGTAGAAAGATTCTAGACGATACGTGTATCGGCCAGGATGATAAGCTCAAAACAGAAAGAAGTTGCCGCCATAGAAAGTTAAGTTATTATGTATTTTTTAATAATCGGCCAGGACGGTTATTGATCGGCCTGGACGATATTCACAAATTATGCCTTAATTGATCAAGAAATCAAGGGAGTAATTAAGGATGATTGATACAATCATATCGTCCTGGACGATCGCAGGATCGGCCAGGACGATCTATTCAAAAGCCTTAGTCACTTCTGGACAATAAATATCGGCCAGCTCGAATTCAGAGCGAAGCTCTGGGCGATTTTCCTCTGATTTGAACTGATTAGCCGGGACGATCGTGAGATCGGCCTGAACGATCAAGCCAATTTTAAATCGTCCAGTTTGTATTCAAGGCAATGCTCTGGCCGATCTTCTGAGATTTGTACTGATCGGCCAGGCCGATGTCCATATCGGCCTGGACGATATAGTCGGCAACTTGCAATTAATGAGCTTCTTTGAAGCTCTTCTATTTAAGAGCTCTTGTTCAACGTTTTGAACAATCTTT